>NW_004191777.1:501894-517753 GCF_000330505.1 Entamoeba invadens IP1
AATGCTATCACTCAAATCGCTCACTACTTCACTCTCATCAGACTCACTTTCTGTGTCATCACACTCGACAACACATATCTTTCTTTTATTACCAACGAGCGATACAACTTTCTCTCCAGTACTATTGAGACCAGCGTCGTAATATCTGATTTCTTCGGGAAGTTCGACGTTTTGTCCTTTACATGTAATTTTAAGATCGGCTTTGATTTGGTCTTTATTTGCAGGCGGAACTTTTATGATAAGCGAAGGACCTTCAATTGTATAAAAAAACACTATCCCATTGATCATCACTGAAATGTCTTTGGTCAAATTAAGTGATATCTTCACAATACCTCCCGTTGTTGGAACTAATGTGGTCGACATACCAATCACTTTTGTTTCGACGGTGTGGATCCCAGAGCATTCAAGAATCAACTGCTCGCAGATGTTAACTTCATTGATTGAGTCAAAGACTGTCTCTATTTTAAATTGATTCAACGCTCTCACAATGTTCTTGGTAACTATTTGGTCAGACTGTCGCTCCGGGTTCTCAAATGCGTCAATGAAACCGTCTAACCCTAACACCTTTTGCGTCTTCACCTTCACAACTTTCATCTCCTCTTCACACACTTTGAGGTCCTCCTTTTTTGGCACTTTGGTAGACAGAAGTTGGTTAATAAACAAATTCAAAGAGAAGTACTCTTCCAGGTATGAATTACACGTGTTAACTATTTGACAGCGCAAAAAGTGGATGGGGTCTTCACTCGCCTCTTTTCTTGAATTCTTCACCTTGATTTCTTCAGTCACTGCAGTGTAAATGAAATCACAGTATTTGCACAATGGGACTTCTACTACAGTTTGTTGGTATTCTCGTGGTAATATTCTGGTGCATTTGTCACATAGTGGTGCATCACAACATTCACAATAATTCACTAAAGAGCCAATCAAAATGTCTTTCTCACAATTCGAGCACTTTTCACTCTTTAAAAATTTAAGCATACTCCCCGCAATCGAACTTTGATCTTTGTTTTGTCTGAGTTTCAATTTCCCAGTCGTGTCGACCGACTTGAGCATTTCCTTCATCTTTTCCCGTCTTAGCTGCTCGTTGATTCTAAACTCTTTTCTCATCTTTTCAAATCCTTTAGTGAAATTCCTCTTTGGCAATTTCAATGGGTACGGAAGACAAAACGGGTAGTTATGCCGGTTATAGCCGCCGGTACCTTTATTCTCCATGAATTATTAACTTTTTTCAAGTTCCTATCGGCTTTTTATTTTTCAAAAACTTTGGACTAAATATACGAATTATTTTTAATGTAAATTGCTCTGTTTACATATACTTTTGTAAGAAAAAACAACTAGAAAGTAGACTGAAAGTATCGAATTATTGTGCTATATGAGTGGATCGTTGTTAATAACATTCTCCTTTTCTTGTTTGGAAGAAGAGTCTTCTCTGAATTTGTCGACGTCACTGAATGACATGAAGACAACGACAACACACCCAGCAATCATGAACGGAATCAAATTGAAAACACCGACTGTTGTTGGTTGTTCGAAAACAGATAATGTTTCCCATCCACTCCACATTGTATCAATAAAGTAAATGTATAAAGTGGCAAGTGCATTCAAAGAGGAATGCATCATTGCTGGTATTAATACATTTCCTGTTTTCAAGTAGAAGAAATTCAACATGTTACCAGTGAATGTCGTCATCACACATGTCATAAGAATACCCGCATAAGGCCATGCCGCGTAATCAGTGCCATAGTTGTGACCAAAGTAAACCAGTGGTGCGTGCCAGAGTCCCCAAATGACCCCACATATCCATGTCGAGATCTTTGGATTTAAAATTTTCGACATCTCGGGAAACAAAAACAGTCGCCACCCAATTTCTTCTCCAATGGTTACACCTAAATTGATGATAGGTGATATTAACAACGCAACTATCATTTGATACGAAAATTCGACATGAAGTCCCGTCTCTGTTGTATGTATGTCATAGAATTTATTCAAAATCTGTTGTTTATTAATCATGTACCCCATACTGATGTCCATGGCATCGGGATGTGTCGCATAGAATGTAAAGACCCCAAGTAAACTGAAGACCGGCATTATGAAGTATCCGACTATAATATAAATCCAATGCTCTTTGAGATGTGTGGACCACACTTTTAAATCAACAGTGAGTGGGGTGTGTGTAAACAAATAGGTCAGGTATACACTTATCATTGGGAAGAACATACAAAAGCCAGACATATTCGAATATATTGGACTTTTCACACCACCCATTGGAATAAGGGTGAATTCAAGGGTGTATGTGATACCAAAACATATGAGAAGATATACACATATCTTCAATATGCTGTGAAAGTATGGGCCTCTTATAAAGTCGTCCTTCTTTGGAGCGCGTAGGCTCAGTTTCATTGATTGGTTATACTGTTTCGATTTGTGCTATTATCTACTTATCTATTTCAGCCAATAGATAAGTAGAACGTTCTTGGTTCTAAAGCTATCAATGATATGTCATTAACATAACATTTATTATATTTGTTAATTAAATTTACCATCATTTTATAATTTGTTTCAATTCCAAAAGTGATAGTTTTATTCAGAATTATTCAATTATAGTTTATTATTAGTAATTTCAAACCAAAATTGAAAGAAGAATCGGTATTATAAGAACCGTTATGAACTGTCGGGGATAATCATCAAAAAACAAAATGAATAACATTTTCACGTGAATTATTTTTGTATTGAAGTTTCTCAACAATTTTTTGGACTTAAAAACCTCAATAGAAACAAGAAAGAAAGTGCATTAATTAATTAGTAAAAATATAGTTACTTATATAGCTTTTTATTATAACTTAACTAAAATTGTTGAATTATTTCAATAAAAAAAATTAAGCAAGTTCAAATAATATAAACTTCATAATATTAATAATCAAATATTATTAATATTTGCTTGATCTTCAATAAAAAGAAATAAAAAATGAACTCCCAAAGCAATGGACGAGGCAGTGTTGAGTCGCCAACTGTATACAATAGGAAAGGAGACACAAATGAAGATGATGAACACACGAGTTTTGATTGTAGGTCTTCGTGGAATTGGAAGTGAAATTGCGAAAAACGTCATTTTGATGTCGGTGAAAGCTGTTGGGCTCTTGGATAACACTGTAGGTGGTGTTAGAGAGGTTGGGCAGAACTTTTACTACAGTGAAGCAGACATCGGGAAGAGTCTCAGCTCCGCCACAGCAAGTAAGTTTCAAGAACTCAACCCGACTGTTTCTGTGAACGCAGAGACTCGTGAGTTAACGAATGATTCGATATACGCTGACTACGATATTTTGGTGTTAACCAATTTACTTGGTGAGAAAGAGTCCATTGCAGTTAACGATAATTGCAGAAAACACAATGTAAAAATGGTGTATGCGGTGAATAGAGGGGTTTTCTCGATGATTTTCAATGATTTCGGAGATGATTTTGTTGTGAATGATACCAATGGAGAGAATCCAAGGAGTTTTATTATTAGTGAAATTTCAGACAACACTATACATTTTGTTGAAGACGATTTCTGTAACATGGAAGTCGGAGACGAAGTCAGATTTGATGAAATAGTTGGGATGAAGGAGTTGAATTATTCTGAGAACGGCGGGAGGACGTTTAAATTGACAAAGAGGAGCGGTTACTCTGTTGAAGTGGGTGACTTGTCCAAGTTCACGAAGTTTGTGAAAGGAGGAAAGATGACAGAAATTAAACCGAGGGTTACCTTACATTTCAAATCACTTAAAGAAAGACTCTACGAACCTGGTGAGATTACATTTTCGTGTTTGACCAAGATTGAGAGAATGTATTTGATCCAACAACTTTTCCATGGACTAATGATTTTCAAAGACAAGTTTGGTACTTTTCCAAAGTCGCACGATACAGACGACTGTATGCAGTTCATAGAAATTTTAAAAGAACTTAAGGCCGAGTTAAATGAACAAAGCGAGAAAATTGCTCGTATGTTCTGCTTAATGAGCAACGGGACAATCTCACCAGTGGACACCGCGCTTGGAGGAATAGCAGCACAAGAGGTCTTGAAAGCTGCAAGTGGAAAGTATACACCGTATTGTCAGTACACTGTCTTTGACTGTTTAGAAGTTCTCCCAGACAATTACTTAGAATTGAAGAAAGATGAATTTGAATGTGAAGAGTCTCGGTATTCTTCCCAAATTGATGTAATTGGTAAAACCCTACAAAAGCAAATTGAAGATGTCAAAATGTTTTTGGTTGGAGCTGGGGCTATTGGGTGCGAAGTGATCAAGACGTGGGCGATGATGGGTGTTGGCAGAGGGAGTGGTGAAATATTCATAACAGACAATGACAACATTGAGAAGTCGAATTTGTCGAGACAATTTCTATTCAGAAACAAACACATCAATCAACCGAAGTCCAAAGTTGCGAAGGAATCGATTCAAGTGATCAACCCCGATATCAGAGTCAAAGATTTCCAACTGAGAGTCGGACCAGAAACTGAAAACGTCTTTGACGAGGATTTCTACCAAAATTTGAATTGTGTGACGACTGCACTCGACAATGTACAAGCTCGAAATTACGTTGATTCACAATGCTTGTTATACGGCCTTCCAATGATTGAAGGAGGTACTATGGGGACCAAAGGAAACACATTAACTGTTGTTCCATTTGTAACACAGTCATTTGCAACTGGAAGTGTTCACGAAGGTGCAGAGAAGAGTATTCCGATGTGTACGTTGCATAATTTTCCAAATAACATTGATCATACAATTCAATGGGCAAGGGATAGGTTTGAAGGACTCTTTAAAAACGACATTGACCAAATTGAAAGTTACAACTCGGACCAGAAGAAGTTTTTTGAGAATCTCGACAAGGAAACTCCGAACAACCAATTAGCAATTTTGGAATCGATCATTGACAACGGAAGTACAACTGCCCCAAAAGACATGAAAGATTGTGTGAAGTGGGCATTTGGTAAGTATCAAAACTACTTTGTCGATTCAATTCAAAAGTTGATAACAGACTTTCCTGAAACCGCAGTAACTGACGAAGGAATTCCATTCTGGCATGCGCCAAAAAAATTCCCCCATGTTATTCCATTCAACAGAAATGAGAAAACGTGTGTCGACTTTATAGAAGCTGCTTCGCTACTGAGGGCAGAGTGTTTTAATATCAAAGAAACGATGTCACGCGATACAATGTGCGAATTATGTGAAGAATATTTGAAGGAGAAACCAATGAGTATCGTGAAAGATGATGAAAAGAATTTAATGAGTGCAGTCAAACAATTGAAAGAGACTATTTCTCAACTGCACATACATTTGGTCCGCCCAATTGTGTTTGAAAAGGATGACGATACAAACCACCACATCGCGTTTGTGACGGCGTGCAGTAACTTGCGCGCAATGAATTACTGCATTCAACCGGCCGACTTCAATAAGACGAAATTTATCTCAGGTAAAATTATACCAGCCATGATCACAACAACGGCGGTGGTCTCTGGCCTTCAATGTATTGAATTATACAAAATATTGTTGAAGAAGCCGTTGGAGAGTTACCACAACTCTTTCTTGAATTTGGCCATTGGGTATTTGGACGGGACTGAGCCTGAAAGGGTTGTGAAGAAGAAGTTATGTGAAGGGATGGAGGTGACTATTTGGGACAAGTTTGAGTTTGACGGCAATTGTACTGTGAAACAGTTATGTGAAAAGATCTCCTCGAAGTACCCATTTGATGTTGAAAGCATCACCGGAGAGGATGTATTGTTATACTGCGCTTTCATTCCAAGTGCACACAAAAAGCTTGACAAAACATTTAAACAGTTGTACCTCGACGCCAAGAAAGTCGAGTTCACCGGAAAGAAAATGGTGTTGGCCCTTGCGGTGAGTGGACAGAAGGAGACTTTACCTGATGATTTTGAGTTTCCCGACGTCATTTTAAGATTTTAAATGATGGTAATTGAATAACATTTTATATGTTTGAAAATGTTTTTTGTGGTGCTATAAATTGTTTTTGAAGAAAACTGGAAATGACCAAATGGAGGAGGACAATGATAATGACTACTCTCCTTGCGATGTTTGTGTTATACTATTTTCTGCACATGAGCTGACAAATAGAATTATATTCGTTACGTAGAGAATTGTACTCCTGAGGTGTTGGCTATGATTAAACGATGTGAATTTCTCCAAGTTTGTTGTTTCGAGTTGAAACGGTGGAGTAAAACAAATACTATACTTATAGTTGTTTATAATTAAAATAAAAGTTGCAATTAAATAATCACAAAACAGAACGTTGTCGACCAAGACGAGTTGAAGTACGAGCAAACATGTTGGAGAGCCTTTGTTAAGTACATTGAAGACACTCAAAAGATCATCGAATCGGTTAAATCGAAGATAGCAAAGTTACAAGGGTTTTGGTACACCGTTCTGTTCCACTCGAGGTTTTTCGACTTTTATGCGACAAGCCCAAAGGATGTGAAGATTTTGATGTATTTAAAGGACGTCAGGTGTCATTCTTTTAATAGTCAAATTGTCCCGTACCCTGGATCGATATCAAAAAAGACACTTAGGATGTCTTACACCGTAACATTTGTATTTAACCCTAATCCATACTTGTTACACACCACACTTACAAAGAAAGTCACTTTCACACCACGACACCTGAACGAGACACCAATCATTATTAAGTTTGTTTTTAATAGAGTTTACTATGTAATAATATCAACTAAAAAACTTAAAAAAAGCTCTGGCGCACACTTTGTGGAAGGGAAAGACCCACACAGAATTAATGGAGTTGCCGTCGGATCATTTTTCGATTACTTTATGCCATACGAACTCACCGACGACATGACGGACGAAGAAATGGATTCAATAGAAAAGGACTTCACAGTGACGGAAACACTTGTTCATAACATCCTTGGGAATTGCATCGACTGTTTCCAGAAACAAAGCAATTTCCAATTTGACTGAGAACTTGGGAACTATAATTATAATATTTAACTTCGTTAATTTAGAATTAGTACCACTGAATGCCAAACACGCATCGAGCAGAAAATGTCTTGGGCGATGTTGCGCCGACAAAAACGTCTGCATCAAACTCTTTGCCATCGTCTTGTACGAATTCTTGATTGATTGCATTTTCAATGCTACATGAAGATGAGGAGATGGAGAACCCATTTTTGACAGTAAAAAATGCGCCATTACCTAGTGAGACTATCCCATCTTCAATACTCTTTGGTGTGTATTTGTGAAGGTAGACTCCCATTATTGGACTTTTTAGAGTGAATAGAAAGACTGAACCTTTTGAATTGCCATCAACCAATTCGTCAACGTACGTTCCAAAAAGGTTTCCTTTTGAATCGATGACTAAAAACATGTAATTCTTGACATTATTAACACTTAACTTCACCTCGCGTTCAACCCAAGAGTCAACATCTGTGGTGTAAGTGATGTGATAATTTGATAAGGCGGTCCAAGTCATGAGCTGGTACTGAACCGTCTTTAACTTGTCTTTTAACCCATCTTCTGCAAATTCACGAAGCTGCCGTTTACACTCGACCATTGCCTCTTTCCGCTCATTTTCTTCAACAAACTGGGCTTTTTTCCGCTCTTCCTCTTCTTTACGTGTTTGTTCCTCGACTTCTTTTTTGCGCTTTTCAACGTTGGTGATGGTCATCACTACAACAGCTGGACGGTCTTGGATTTTCTTCTTTGAGACGAAAGAGTCGATTAGAACAATGTCAAATTTGATATTTTTGTTGACTGAGATATCGCAAAAGTCGGCAAAGTCGATTGTAAATTTACCTATGAGGACATTCTCACCACTCTTCTCCCAGTCGTAGCAATCAATCTGTAAAAGATCACCAGTGGACACAACACTAAAGGATTGATCCCATTTGGGATCACTGGTGTTGTTATCATGAGTGGTCTTGATCTCCATCCCCTTATCTAAAAAGACACAAAACGGGTTGCACCAGCTCGAGGTATCGACCTTGGGCCAATTCATCCCTTTCACAAAGGTGATTTCGTAAGACTTTGCCATTGAAAATAGAGGAGTGCCTTTTTGTAGTTCTTAATATGAAATGGTCTGAATTATTCAAAACTTTACTGTTCATTATGGTCATATTTATTTAGTTTGAGAATAATAAAAAATATAATTCTTTAAATTAATTAAATATAATTCCAAATAAAATAATATATAGTTTTTTTATTTAAAAAAATACTATTTAAAAAGAAGATTAGAATGAAGAATTTGGAAGATTTTAATTGGCGACGCAGAATTAACTAAAATGAACCAAACTTTAAATAAAAAAACAACCAATTATTTATATTAGTAATATAACTACAATTTTTTAATATGTTAAAAATACAAATCTTAAGAGCTTAAAATATCATATAAATATTATTTAAAAATTTTAAATACAAAAAATCAACAAGATATAAAAATGACAAGAAAACTTAATAAATACTCTTATGGTACTTTATCTATTGTTAGCAGTTGCTATCTCCGCGAAGTGCTCAACAAGAAAGCCCGTTGTGTTGATCCATGGTATATTATCTAGTGTTCTTGAAGCCGAGGTGAATATCCCAGACGATTTAGAAATGCCTGAAGACTGTGCTCGACAACGTGATAATTTTAGAGTGTGGCAAGTTGCTGAAGACCTCAATCCCAAGAAGAATCGGTGTTTATTAAAGTACATGACACCCGTCTATAACACTGAAACAGGTGTTTTAGAAGACTTAGAAGGTGTTAATGTGACAGTCCCACAGTTTGGGTCAACGTATAGTAGCAGTTGCTTGGATCCTGGGATGTTGACATGCTCGTTAACTGAGTATTTCCGCCCACTCATCAAGAAATTGAACAAATTGGGATATGTTGATGGCGTCGATTTATACGGAGCGCCGTATGACTGGAGATACACTGGCGGTGATTTCTATGCGAAGAGACTTGAGAACCTCTTAAAAAGTATTAAAGAGAAAACAGGCAAGAAAGCAGTGTTGGTGAGCCACTCCATGGGATGCCCTGTCACATTTGATGCATTAAGTAAATTTAATCCAGAAGACTATGTTGAAAGATGGGTCACTGTTGGTGGTGCCTGGCTTGGTGCTGTTGAATTGTTGAATGAGGTGTTGAATGGTATTGATGGTGTTCCAGTCCCCAAGGATATGACCATTGATTTGGTCAGACACATTCCGGCGATGTTTTACATGACACCTCGTGGAGAACAAATTACTGGAGAGTTAGTCAAAGTTGGAAACGATGTTTACACTGTTGACAATATTGGCGATTTGTATGAAAAACTTCCTGGTATGGAGGTGTATGGTAAAAAGTTATACAATGAGATAAAACCAACGGCTCCGATTATCAAGAAGGCTCCTGTTAAAGTGTACTGCACATTTTCCGATGGGTTTGAAACACCAAGAAGACTTGAAGGAAGTGATGTGTATTCCAGTTTCAATGTGACATACGATAACGGAGATGGCGTTGTCAATATTGAATCTTTACAATTTTGTAATACACCGGGATTTGCTGAAGAGGTGAAGTACTTTGGTAAATATCAACACAAAGGATTGCTTGGGGAACAAGTTTTAGTTGACTACTTACAACCGATGATTTGTGAGTAATTTTTAATACAAAGATTCTTTATGTCTTTAATTTATAAACCAAATTAGTTAATATTATAAATGACGAGTTGTTGTGGCGTTGTGTAATGGAGTTTTAATGTTCAAAACTCAAATATCTTAGATAGAACGTTGAGTCTTGTTTAATGGTCATAACTATTGATATATAATAAAAGTATTATAATGCTTTTTTTGGTTTCGACTTTTTTATTATACAACAGAAAAGGTATAATACAACGGGTTATTAGGGACATACCATTATTCCAGAAATATCATTCCTGTGTGAAATATTTATAGAAATACTAATGCAATGGTTTATCTTATGGTATCTTTATAATTTGATAATTGGCATATCAAGAGCAATAGAACAGGGTTGAGTGAACTCCGATAGGACTTTACAAAATGAGTTTTTCAAAAGCCGACTTTGAGGAGCAGTCCAAACGTGTTATCACTGCTCTTCACGAATCAGGTAAGTTTGAATGGCGTTGGGACCCTCTTGGTTACATCTTCCATGAGAGCGAGATTGGTGATCTCACCACACCAATACATTTAGAAAACGACGATGACATTATAGAAGAAGAACCTGATGCCTTTAAGGTTGACTTAATCAACAAGAATTTCAAAAAACGTTATAAAATGACACACAATGTAATTTACAACACGTCGTACCAAGTCCCACAACTTGGGGTTTCTATATTTGACCAAATAGAAAATCGGTTTGTTGTCAAATTGAATGAAGCAACAGAGATATTAAAAAAGTTCAACGGCAGAGAAGTCCCAGACAACACAGATTCCATAAACATGTTCATCACACTTGACGAACATCCACTTATTGACGACTTATACATGTTCTTTATACACCCGTGTGGGACTTCTTCGACAATCGAGACGGTGATTTCAACTGAAAAACGGGACTATTTGATTTGTTATCTCAGTTCTTATGGGCCTGATGTTTGTTGTTTTGAAAATTACTTGGCACTCCAACATGTACTTTTGAATGGTAAGTAATTTACTATTCACTGACTTTGTTTGAGGCTTTGATGTTCTCAAACATCTGTTTAATAAAGGTGTTTGCAATGATGAATAGCATAATAACCAGATTATGTAAAGTAAATACAATTAAAGTTCATCGTCGTACTGGTTCCAGTCGCGCACAGACGGAAAGAGTTGGTTCATTGTGTTTGGAAAACACGAATGCGAGGAATTACCAACAACCAAATGTTTGAGAGATGGATGTGCCCACTCCTCTAAATTTGAAATGCAGATGATGTGAAGTTTTTCGAGTTTCAATTGCTTGTAGTCCTTTACCACGTTTGTCGAAACATCCAGTGTGAGTTCTTTCACCGACTTTGGTAAAACGCACGAGTTTAAAAGTCTTTGTGATATGTATACTTTCTCAAGATGTTTAAGTTGGGATATGTCCAAGTCGAAATTCTGTGGCTGTTGTTTGATTTGTAACGCAATGAGAGAGTCTGGCAAATTTTTGGGCAATTCGGAACACGACAAAACCTTTAAATTTGCACACTCTTTTTTCAAGTCAAAATTGGTGGGGAGACTCCCTTCAATCTCAAGTGAGCTGAGTGAACTCTGACACTGCGAGAGTGTTGGGAGGTCTTGGAGTGTTTTAGTGTCCACTTTCAGGTTCATCAACTTTCTTGGAAACTTAAATACATTAGAGAGTGAACACCCAATCATAGCAAGCGATACCGCTGAGCAAAACTCTAAATTGCCGACGTTGGTTGATTTCAATTTGAGTTTCTGCAATTTGTTTAACACGTCAAATTGCAGCGATGAAAAGGTGTTGTTTGATTCAACTTCCAGTGAAGTCAAGTTGTTGTTCCATGGGATGCTGTTTCTGTCAAAATTAAAGCATGCGAGGTGCTCGACAGAATGCGGCAATTTTCCTACTATTTCTGGGCACTTTACTGTTTTAAGAAAATCGAGGTTGTCCAGTTTCAGGCGGTTGATGGATTTCACTGATTCCGCAAAGTTGAAGTTTCGCTGCGACAAGTCGATTGGTGTTGTTGTCTCCTCTTCTACTACAACTGCGCTGTTGTTGTTCGGTATGTAAATTTCGTTACTTTTATCGTCAACATTATTTGTGAATTTGGTCACTGTCTCTTTGCCCTTTACTCCACTTTCCGACGAAGTAAAACAGACTTCCGCATACATTTTCATATCATTCAAAATATCTTTGTTTACGATTGTGGCGTTGAAGATCTCAATCACTTTTTTGTCGAAGTAGTGGTACTCTTTCAACTTCGGGTGAAAAGTGTTGACGAACTTTGTTTCGATTCTGACAAAATCAAGTCTCTGACTTTTGTTGGGAAAAATCGACTCGATAGGAATCGCCCACTGAAAGTTGTATATGGTGACTCTTCTTAATGCGGTAAAGAGACTTAAATTGCAAGCTCTGTTGATGTCGACATGGAGCACTGCTATTCTGTCTCTCAAGTCTTCTGCGAATGGTTGGTCTTCAAAAGTGTACTTATTAAATCTGAATAACTTGAATCGATCCAATATTTCTTTCTTTCCTCTCAGTTCCAAGTTATTAACACAGAGTGTTTCGGCTGAAGGAAGTATTTCGAAGATGTTTTCTGGGAGATTCTTATTACACTTCTCTCTCAGTTTGTACATCTCATCTGTCTCGAATTCGTTTCGAGAGATTCTTTTTGTAAAATATTGTGCGCATATTCTGACCATGTTAGTTGCTTCAAGGTACTTCTTATTAACAAGCTTGAGAGTGATAACATCTTCAAACGAGGGGAGGTATGGGACTATTGTGACAACAAAGACTGCTTCGAGGTGTGTCATCTTAGAATTTTGTGATTGCAATTCCTAGTCTTTGTGACGCTTTTTATGTTGTTCCGTTCCACGTCACTTTGACAGACTATTTTTATATAGTTTGAAAAACTATATAAAAGTTAATTATTTACCACCAAAATGTCGAGTGTTGAGGTAATTGGTTTGACTTGACCATTTTATCGGATTTATTATTTTATTCAGGAGTTTGATATTTCAGGTAGTCGAAGAAAGTGGGAGACTTTTCGAAATGAGCTTTGATTTTTTTTTTACCCAAAAAAGTGACTTGCTTCACACAAAATGCAAACCCGGGAAATCTTACCCACTCAACTTGTTTATTCAAAAAGAAAAATCTAAGCTCATTACCATTTTGAGCAATCTGCTTCTGCTTCTACTTACGTCAAAATTCTGCTCCACCAACGAAACAAAATGATTATTACTATAATAATATGATAAAGAAACAGTTCGAAAAACACAGTGTTCTATTTTAAATCATGACATATTTTATATTTATAATTATTTATATTATATTTATTGGTTGTTAGTTTTGGGAAAAACTTAAGTTTTGTTTTTGGATTTTCTTTGAGTTTTGAACAATGGATTTTTTCCCGATAATTTGAATAAAAACAGAATAAAATTAAACATTTTTTGTTTATTCAAAAATAATCTTTTTACAGAGTATAAAAAATTTTAATAATTTAATAATATTTATATGTTTTATTAATATAATTTAACAATCATATAAAATTAAAATAATTAATTTATGTATTAAAAGATATTTAAAATATATCAGACTGAAAGTTTTAATCATTGATCAGAGATTGTTCATAGTCATCATTTATATATCCGATTACTAATCTTCTGTTTATTATCTTATCATTGTTAATAATTGCTTATATATATAAGATTATGTTATTATGGGATTTATTTTAACCCTGTTTATAAATTTTAACAATATTTTATAGTTTTGTGAATAAATAATAAAAAAAAATAGATTTCAAATAAAACTTATTTTATTAAATAATTTATTATTTAGATAATAATAATAAATTTTTGGTTGAAAAATGATAAAAAAAATAATTATAATTATAATTTCATTTTATTATTTTTAATAATAATTTTCAAATTAAGAAAAATTTAAAAAACAAAGTTATATTATAGTTTTTTAAAAATAATATGAAAAATTTTTAAAAATTTTAAACTGTCGAAATGGGAATGTGATTTTTCGTTTCATTATTTATTATATATTATAATTAAATAATAACAACTTTCTAGTTTAATAAAATATAAGATTTTTTGTATAAAAAATACAACTTGGCATTTTAATTGTAACAGTTTTTTGATAAAATTATAAACAAATTATTAACTTAATAAATAATTATATTTCCTTTGTTGTAATTTTTGAGAACCAAATATGCTTTTAGAAATTGACGAATTTTCTCCAATAAAAATTCGTCCAAAAAAGTTGATATAAATTGCATAATTTGGTGGGGTGATGACAGTGCCATACTCGCAATTTGAGAACAAAGGATACGTTTATAATATATGCGTAGTTGGTGATGCAAACGTTGGCAAGACGTCTATAGTTCGTCGTCTTGTCAAATATGACTTCACGCCCGATAATACGCCTTTTTCAAAACCAGTCGTTTGTGTTTTTTATTTAGAACAGGGAATAATAATCTTTCATATTTACTTGTAATAAATATTTATAGTTTACAATAAAAACAATAATAGTAAAAAAAAGGTAGAACATAATATGAAAGTCAATGGCAAAGATGTTAGACTCCGATTCCATGACCCTAAGAGTGACGAGATGAATGGAGGTGGCTCGTTCTATACAAACTGTGAGATGTTGATATATGTGTTTAACTACACAGAATTAAATACATTAGAACACTGTTTAAAGTGGGACCAATATTGCACTCACTGTGTCTCGAAAAGGTGCAAAAAGATATTGGTTGGTACACACGTGGATGTTACGCACACCCTCACAACAGATATATGCGAACAACACGCACACAAATTGGGGTGTAGTTTATATTCTATCGATTGCAAAGGAGGGATGGGCGCACTTGAGATATGGGAATACATATGTAGCGATATACAGACTAAATTCATCCCTATGAAAGAAGCAGAAAATAGTATCCTTGTCAATTTAGTGTGATTTTGAGTTTTATTTTTTTTGGTTTTTTAAAGGTTTCTGCTTTAAGTCAAAATACTTGTAATTGTAATAAACTACAAGTATTAGTTAAGTTATATTTAATATTGATAAATTAACAAATACTATTATAATCGATACACAAACTATAATTGGTATGTGTCATAATTTATAATATTATTTATTAGACTACAATATTAAATAACAAAAAAAATACAATTATTATATTAATAAATCATTTTATTTTTATCACTTGAATTAGAAAAAGAAAAAGATCTTTGTAAAAAAACTCAAAAATGTTCATTTAATCATCAAAATAATTGACTCAGGGGTAATAACTCAAAGTTTTTTTGCAACTCGAAAAAATCTCGAAAATGGAGTTAATCGAACCATTTTACATATTTACGTGATATTTTCATTTACTTTTTTTTTCTTTATAAACTATAAAAAAACAATAATCAAACAATATTATACTAATAAATTTCTTTTTAATACCAAAAAAATAGGGAAGTTGTAATGTTCTATTTTAAAAGTTAAACACCCAAATTTAACGCACTTGAAAAAAAATGAATCTCTGAAAAATCTCGTGCTTTTTTGTTTTGTTTATTTTAAAGAATAAAAACACAGAACATTTTTTTCTCGTTGTATTTATAAGACGTAATGTTGTTCGTTCAAAATATGAAGGCTAATACATAATTCAGTTACAAAGAAGTGCTTGCGCGTTTTTCGTTATAATTAATAGATGTGTCGATGAGTCCGAATTCCTTCAAGTTGAAGAGGAGTACATCGTAACGGTCTTGCGTTTCGGAGGATGGGTCTGCGAAGAGTGGTACGTTACTATTAACACTCTTAGATCTTTTGTGTTCCCTGAGTTCTTGAAGCTCGTGGAGACTTTCGAGTAGATTCTCCTTTTGAAGTGTTTTAATTGTTGAATGGATCGTTCCGACTGTGTTAGATCGTGTACGGCACTCGACTTCATTTGAGTTGGGTCGCTTGATGGTCACTATACTTCGTGTTGCCATTAATGAATTAATATGGCGGTTTCAAGATCAATTTATTGTGTTAATGACACTTGCGAAAATAGAATAAAACATTCGATTTTCATTTATTTTACCTTTATTTATTTATAACACTACTTTTCTTCATGATTTGGTGGTTCTTCTCATATTTGTTTGGTAATGTTTATTTGAAATAGAAATATGCCATGTATGGCTTTACTTACTATTACTTATTTATATTTTAACTATTGATATTACTCTATTTACATTTTTTAATGATCAGATGG
>NW_004191777.1:517853-535816 GCF_000330505.1 Entamoeba invadens IP1
TTACTCGTTCTATTGAACTTTTTTGAGCTCTTGAATCAAGTTAAAGTTTTATTTTGGCATTCACATTACATTATTTGAATTTGATAAATTTATTAAGACAAATAATAAATTACAATTTTTTATTTGTAAAATATGGTTTAATAATTGCTATATTAATTAAATTAATTATAATTATTCATTAATATAATATTATAACTTTTTCCTGCATTTTTTTTAATAATTCTTTAGTTTATATATAATATTTATATTAATTTTAATAATAATTTATTATTAATAAATATAAAATGAATGATAAGTTAATAAGCTTTAATTAGATTATTAAATGACCAATTTAATTGTTTTAAGACCATCAATCAACTAAACTTAGAAATAATAAATTACCCTAAACATTTATTGTTTGTTTGATAAATAGCTAGAGCCATTAGTTAAACAAATAAAATATTTTTTAGAAGTTATTTTAAAAATTTTTAAAATTTTTAAAATAATTTTTTAATTTATTTTTTTCTTTTTTACCTAATTCCCGTTTTTTAAATAATAAAAATATTTTTTGTAAGTTCGAAAAAGTTTATGGATTGAATCTAGAATATATATTATAATCTAGAATATTATTATATTTTAATCAAAGATATCTTTGACTTATATAGTTTAAAAATTATAAAAAAGAACTATTATTCAACTTGATACAAAGGCATTTTTATACAAAAACCAATTTTATCTGGTTTTTAATTTTAGTTAATTAATTATTAAATTTGAATAAAACTTAACCTTCTACAAATGTCATAATATAAATAAATAAATAATAAATAGCATTAAAAAAATCACAAATAAAATTTAACTTTATAATATTTAATAATAAATAATTCAACGAAGATCAATTTAAAATACAATTGAATTTAACAGTAAACTATAACTAAACTAAAATGAACCATTAAAAACCTAGTAAATCCAAACTAGTAAATTGATAATCTTTAAGATGCTCGACGTTGAACAAATTCTGCAAATCGTACAACATCTTTCCGTCGAGGACTTGGAAACTTTTCCGTTCATAAACAGGAAGTGCACTTCTGCCCTTGACGTCATTCAAAAAAACATCAATTGCAATGGTGCAATAACCAAAAAAGAGTTGAAGCTTCTGCCCAACGTCACAGAACTAACAGGTGAGCTTTACTCGATTATTTTCTCGATTTGCGTGACAAGTGCAGACGACAGTCTTAGTGATTTTGACTTCTGGAAAGTTGTTGAAAGCCGATGGGAAAAGGCTTCACAAAAGTACACTTCGTTTAACATCACCTGTTTCTCAGGGTTGGATTTACACACATTCCCGTTACTCAACACCATTAAGAGTAAAATTGTTTCTTTCTCTATCCACACAACTGAATTACAAAAAGAAGTTGCTGAGAAGTTGCTTCATTTTTTGTCTGACTTCGAGGGTTGCAAACAGCTGCGCATTGATGGAAATACCATTTCTGAAATGTATAAAGTGTTCGAGGCTGAGAACAAAACCGACTCCACCAAACGATTTGTTCTTCCCGCACGAAACATCGTGTTTGATTCTTTCGACGTGCGAAGTAATCAATCAACGCTTTTCAATATTTCCAAGCAGTTGGAAAACAAAGAAGGAGTCTTCCACGTGGACAACGCGACTGACGAGAAGGATGTTTTGTTAATTACAAAACTCCTTCCGAACTTCCGTGTCGCTGTTGATTATACCGCGTCACCAAAACTCCTTTCATCCATTGCGAAGAAAGAAATTTTAACAATCCCAATGTATCACTCCCCATTTGCAGTTCAAGTTCCTGAGGATGCGACTGAGGAACAAATGTCAAATGTCTCCGATATTAACCGCTTATATTTGCCGTCTTTTCAACAAAGTCTTCCCGAAGACTTGATTGATGCTTTTGGATTAATTGTGATGGGGAGATTTCCCAAGAAGATTGAAGATTGCAAATTAGAGAGGTTGGCGTCACTCAAATACAATAACATTTTGCCTGAACTCTTCCCTGTGAATTTGGGAAATATTTTGACATTGACTAAACTTGTTTTGAGAATGAATGAGCCACGTAATGACACGATGACTCTTCCAATCTCCCTTCGAGTGTTAGATTTAGAAATTCAAGACAAATTAGAGAGCTTTTGTCAAACCAAAGTTTCGGGGAAAATATGCAACGGAATCTCAGCGTTGTCTAATCTCACTCATTTACAAGTCAGATTTTCCGACGCAAAAGAAATCCCACTTCCTAAAGGTCTTTGCTCTTTGAACGTCGCTATGTGTGGAAAAGTGAAAGTTATAGACACAAACGACTTAACTCAACTCACAAAAATGGAAGTTCAGAGCTGTGAGGAGGTTGAGAAGGTCGTCATGAGTAAGACTGTTAAAATTGGGATGGTCAGGATGTGCCCAAATGCAAAGAACATTGAAGCACCTATAAGACTCAAAAACTTGACTTTGGCTTTTGAACCAAAAGCTCACATCAACTTTTTCTAAAAATTAAGAAACTATATGTTATAATATCGTTTACTATTAATATGAGAAATGACTTAAAAATCAAAATTGTAAAATCGTTCAACAACTTGATACAATAAATGTTTATTTTTGAACTGAATTTTTTTATGAAAAAAATTAAATTTTAGTTTTTACAATAATTTTTATTCAAGGAACTATTGAAACTAAAATGTAATAGTAAATTAATTATATTTTTAAATAATTAGCTAAAACCAAAATAAGTAAATAAAATAACTAAAAAACCAACAAGACGATGTGGCTCATTGAAGTGGTTTCGATCTTTGTTCTGTCTTTATTTGGGCTAGGCGATAATTCTCAAAACCGTGAAAATGAGTCAAATGAATATAGGTTTGACGCTTCATCAAATCATTTGGATATATTATCCAAATTGTGTGCTGTTCGCACTGCGAAGAACACCACAGAAATCAAAGTGAAGTTGCTGTCCTTTGACAATACACAATTTACTCTTCCTAAAGACACAACGATCAAAAGCGATAAATTGGTTCTAGCCAATGCAACAATTAAACTTAGTGATTACTTGGGAGGGACTTCTGTGAGGTCACTCAATAGCAACATCACTATAATAGGCCGTGGACTTTTACAATCAGACACGACATCCTCATTAACAGGGGGGTTACTAATTATGTCGGATAGTGCAAAAGTAACTGCAAAGCAAACGAACGACCTTCAAAGTGTTGATATCAATATGACGGATGCCTCTTCGATTCAGTCCCAAACACAGACCGTCTTGTCTGATTGTCGAGCTTTGATATTTGAGTATGGAAGTGTCCGTTCTGAGGACACTTTATTGATAACGAATGGTACAATTATAACCATGGAAATAGGGGGGTACATGACATCTTCAAACTTCTTAAAAGTGGTTGACGAGAATACGATCATCCATTTGAGGGATAACACAAGTGTCAATTCGAACAATTTTGTTGTCTATAATTCCGCTGTTCTAACATTCACGGACTTTGCAAAACTTCGTGTAAACAATGGAGTGAATGTCAACAGTAAAGGGAGAATTACAGTGAACAAAGCGGGGGTTTTAAAAACGGGGAGTTTTGAATTGAAAAACAATGGCGTTTTAAGTCTTATCACCAACAACTCGCAATTTTCATTGAAAACAAATTCGTTCAGTTGCGTCAACGCAGAAATGAACTTTGGAGACTTTGGAAGCATTTTGACTGCATTGACCATTTTGAATAAATGCAAAATAACAGTGAAAAATAGGAGCGTGCGAAATGTCCCGTTGATGGTTGCCGGGTATACCACGTTATTCGACTTTTCTCTCAGTTACACCGAGTCGTTCGACTTTGCAGTATTCCCAACAGCAACTCTGATCGACGAAAACAAACTCCCTGAAGGGTACCATGTGTTACAGAATAACGCGTTGCTGAGATTTGGTGAATCAAAACTGTTCTTCTGTCATTTGAATGAAACGAATGATGTGTACAACGCCTATGTAGAGCCTTATTGTCCATGCAGTGGACGGAATTGCTTTGTGACTCCTTTAGAAAATTTGACACACATTGTTTTGGGGTTTGAAACTTCCAGTCAAATGAAGTATTCGAAAATGGACAGCGACACAGCCATTGAAGAAAAGGACGTTGTCGAGGTCAATGGTGTACTTTGCTCATTGGCCCTTGTCAAGTTGATCACAATCAAAATCAATTCATACAAAATTGCTGATGTCAAAGTCCATAACTTGGAGAAAACAGTGCTGGTCATCTCTAACAATGGATTTTCTTTCAACGGCTCTCAATGCTCTTTTGGTGTCTTTGTGAATAGTTCTTTCAGTTGTTTAGGACCACTTACAATCTGTTACGAAGGCAATTACAACATAACTGAGCGGAAGTGTGAAAAGTGCATTTCAGAGCAATGCCTGAAGTGTGACAACAGTTACGAAGAAAGTTGTTTAAGGTGTAAAAATGGGTATATTTTAAAAGACAACATTTGTGTTGAAAAACCTGTTGGGTGTCTGTTCACTGATGGGCTCAGTTGTTTAAAGTGTGAAGACAAATACGAACTGAGTAATGGGAGATGTGTAATCCCCGAGGATTCTTGTCACCTTAAATATAACAAAGAATGTCTGATCTGTACACAGAAATAAAGGGGATACTGTTCTGCTTGTGTCTTGTCGAATTATTGATTGTTTATATTCATGTATGTATAGTTTTTTTTCGTTAGTAAAAAGTACTATAATGAAACTATAATAGATAAGTGCCAAGGAATTAACAGAAAAGAAGACTTAAAAAAGAGAAAAATGGATGTGCGAGTAAAGCCTACTACGCTGGCAGATTTAGACGAGGAACATGTCCTCCAAGAAACTGTTCAGACGGAACTCAACAAAATGTATTTGCTGAAAGAGCCGGACGAAGTTGTTATGTCCAACACCGTTGCAATAAAAGCTACTGTCCAACAGTACGCGTCTGAGGTCGATAAAGTGATGGAACACGTCGCGAAAATATTTCTCAAAAGATTCAAAATGAAGACAAGTTTCTACGACAGATATGGAGAAACACACCGACTTGATATGTTACGACAGTTTGTGTGTTACTCAAGATGTTATAGAGAGCTTGCGCCGTATCAATTGGACAACGCCAAGGAGTTATATATGAAAGTATTTAAGAACTATGATTGCACTGAAGTAAAATGTGTGAATGGAGTCTGTTTTGTGTTAAAGTACATGATGTTGTTTGACTTACTACGGAGAAATCGCGTTGTTGGTAATGTGAGACTCTTCAGGTCGTTATCCAAGTTCGTATCTTCTGCTGACTTGGTCAAAGAAGTGCTCGAAATGGTGTTTGATTCAACAAATGGCATCTTTGATGCTTTAATCAACGTTGGGTATATCGTGAAAGAACGACAATATCCACAGTATTGCACGCCATATACATGCAAGAATATTTCGGACCTAATGGCAACAGGAATCGAACTCGGAGTGTTAGGAAACTACCTTTCTGGAGAGAGAAAAGACGTTGAAGTCGATATTGTCAAGAACCTCAATATGGCGCCAGACGCAAAGCAAACAATCAAAAACCTCAATGTCATAGTAGGGATGATGACCAAACTGGGGATGCCTTTTTCAATCAATGGAGTACAGTTTTTTGACTACATGTTGTTCAGAAGAGAACCCATCACACTCTCGTCCTTTCTATTTCAGTTTCTTCTGACTTTCAAGAGTGTGTTGTGTGTCCCAATTCATGTTGTGTCAAACGAAATTTCGAAGATCTGCGGGAGCAAAATAACATTGAACACCACGAAAGGGATGTTTGAGAAATGGGCGAATGCGATTGCGTCTTACTATGGGAAAACGTTTAGTATAGCCGACTATCAATTGTACTTGCCATATCTCTACATCCTCTGTTATTACTTGAAAATTGACGTTCCAAAGATTAAACAGCACACTGATACAGCAAAAACAAGAAAAGAAGTTGCCAAAGAGATGAAAGAGATGCTGGAAACACTTCACGCGCCAACGAATTTGTTTTCGGAAGGTTCGGATTTTGTTGGGAATAACCAGTATGTGACATCTGTTCTCTCATTCTTGTTCTTTTACACTCAGAAATCCACACTTGTCGACTGCGCTGCGAATTCGTTGATATCTGCTTTGAGACACTTTGTTGAGAGAAAGCGAATGGAAGAGAGGAGGAAGAAGGTGTCTGCGATATTTGGGTGTGTGACTGTCATGGAGGGGTGTATCAAAACAAAGTACTTTGACGAAGTTGTGAATGGAACAGTGCTTGTACAAAACTTGGGACAACAGCTTGTGTATGAGGAAACTGTTTCAGCAACACAAGATGTCCAGAGCTGTATGAAGAAAACTTTATTTGAAAGAAGGTTGAAAGGTGTCACAAACAACGTTGAAGATACTCAAAGTGTATTTAGAGAAGTGTTGTACACGCGAGATTTTGATGGCCTTTTACAAGCGAATCAGAACGTTCAAGCCGTTGGTAAGGAAGGAATTCAACACAGAAAATATTTGAATGAAAATTGGTGTTCGACTGAGGTCCAAAGTGTGTATCGAATGCTTTTATGGAAGACCTTTTTGAATGCAATGAACGACAATGCGACACATGTCCAAACCATTTCTCGGCGTATGGGTGATGCAATTGACTTTGAGCGCATCATAAGAGCGAGTCAATCGTTTCAAGCTGTTTTCCGATCCAATGAAGCAAAAAACAGTTTTGAATTGGAAAAACAGATTGCGACTGGTTTACAATCAGTGATAAGAAGAAATTTGTTTTCACGTCACTTTGAGAATGTCGTCTTTAACATGAAACTGGTGCAAAGTGTAGCGAGAGAGGAAAATGAAAAGATGCGATTTGAAGAAATTGTCGAAGCGTCTGTTAACACAGCTAGTTCTATGGGAAAACTGTTGCACTCGTCTGATTTTAAGTTGATGCGAATTGTCACGCCTTATGTGCAGAGTTCTTTGAGGGGCAAAACACTGAGTTATGATATTGGAAGACTTGTAAAGGAAGTCAAAGAAGTCCAGAGTGTGTTGAGGAGAGTGTTGGTCAAAGACTTTTATGATGAGCAAAATTTCTGTTCTGTTGATTCACAAGCGAATTGCAGGTGTGTTATGGAGAACCACGACTATTTGGAAAGCTCTTTAAGCCAAGTGTTTGCGTCTTCTGAAATTAGACGATTTGTTGCTGAGAGAAAGTACAACGCGATTGTTGAAAGGAGTGCATATCTTCAATTAGTCATGCGTTCCGAGTGCCAAAAGGTTTCTTTCAGAGATTTGTGTCTATTTTCGGAGTACACTGAAGGTCTTTTTAGAGGCATCTGCCACAAGAACGAGTTCAACGAGTTTGACAATGCGAGTGGAGAAGTTTCGAGTGTTATCAGAACGTTGGAAATGAAGTTATACTATCAGTTACAACGGAAAATGAGTGAAGCGATCCAAAGTGTCATAAGACGCAATAGGTGGAGCAATTCATACAACACTGTCATTCATAATGTTCTCGAGCCGCAGAACGCATTAAAGAGTGTTGTGTACACTTGTTGGTTCAAAGAGGCAATGACCGGGATCAACTTTATTCAACGACGCGGCAAATATTATGACATCGTAAATAGTGTAGTTGATGTTCAAAGCATTATTAGAGCCATTTCTGTTGACAGTTTCAATAAACGATATTCTAATACCAAAAATGTCGAAAATGTTATGCGAGGAACAACACTTTGCGAAAACTTTAAGAGTCAATTGGAAGGTATAAAGAACGCATCGAAGTGCTCTAAAAGTGTTCTGTATACACGAGAATACAACGACATTGTTTCAAGTAGTAAAAATGTCCAAAGTGAGTGGAGGCGCGTTATTCATTCGCAGAGGTTCAAGGAGTTGGAATGCTATTCGTGTGAGGCGGAAGGCATCTTGCGGGGTGTTTTAGTTCGCCAAGAAGTCACAAAGCCGTTAGAAGAGCATTATATGAGGTGTAAATACCTTCGTGAAGTTGAGAAAGAGTCGAAACCCGTTCAAGGCATATGTCGAGCTTTAATTGTGAAATATGGATTGGATTTGGACGACGAAGTTCTTCAATCGTTGTCATACTCATGTGATTTGTATCGTGTGATGCACTCGGAGAAGATGGAGCCACGAGAACCTAAAAGAAAGGTTTCCGAAAGCCCCACAAAGATGTTACAAAGTCCATCGCAACGGATTCTGCCCCAAGAGATTGTAGTGAATTCGATCTTTTTAAATAAAACCACACGAATGTCGTTTGGAGGGAAGGAGAGTAACAGTGGTAAGTTGTATGAATATCTGAGAACGTCGAAGAGAAGCATCTTAGAGATTGCGTTTTCTAATATTCGGATGATCGAAAGGAGGCGACTTGAAGAAGTACAGATTGGTACGAAACAACTATACGAACAAATTCGAAAGAGCGGATGGTTCAGAGTGATGTTTGTGAAGTACAATTGTGTGAGACATATACTCGACTTATTGAAAGCATCAAATAAGTCCCCACCATTTTTGGAAATGGTGGAGAAGGTGTGCGTCATGTTACTCATTCTGTTCAACGACAACGCTTCGTATCAAGAGTTTAAAAATGGAGACATCGAGAACGTGGTAGAGGTTATCGGAGAAATAATGAGGAAGTACACTGAAATCAGAATTCTTGCGGAAGCCACTAAACTGATGATGAGAATTGCTACAATGAAGCCACATACAAAGGAATTGATGAAGGAACTCTGTGCAAGACTCACGAACAAAATGAAAGAAATTGAAACGAAAGAGAAGTTGGAAATCAAACGAGGCAACGAACTCAGTAAGATCACTAAAAAGGAATTTATCTATGAGCCTGCGTCGTCGTATTTAAAACAACTCATCACAAAGGTGTTGGGGAAGCAATAACATTTCTTTTTTTGAATTGTTATAAGTTGGGTTGAAATAATTGTTTTACCATTTTTTTCATTAACCGGCCGACACGGACACCTCTGTGCCGGCAACAAGGACATGGTTCGTTTTTACGAACCATTTCATTCCCCCTTTCTAAAAATAAACAAAACAATCACTTAAATCGAACACATGACGATCCAAAATTCCAGTAATTTTTTTCTTTTAAAAGAAAAAACACTTCTTTCGCTCGAAGACCCAATTGACTGATTATTTTTATTTCAGATCAATAAAACACTGAAAAAGAAAAATAATGGGTGCCAGTGTTAATTTAATGGTTTATAATATGGTTAATAATACAATTTGAATAGTAAAATAATACTTGTAAAAACAACACATAAATAATTATCATAATATGAACAAAAAAAAAAAGTAACCACAAAATAACCATATAATATTATAAATATAAAACCATATAAGTCTAAGTGCTTTAAACGAATGTGTGTACTTGGAAAGCCGTCGGTATTCATTGAATGTGTTAGCTGAGCAAAAGGAGTTGTTATGAATTGATTTCTGGTTGTCGCGAAAATAATAATCAATTCTCGCGAATATTACCAAAACAAATAATTATTTTTCTGACAAATAAATGAACATAAAGCAAAAAGTAAGTCGACTAATTGTATAGTAACTTTATTATTATTTTTGAGAATGATTTTTTGTTGGTTTTAAATAGATTACTTAAATAGTTAAACTTACTATTAAAATAATGTATTTAATCATTGATAAACTATATTGTAAAACTATAATTTTGTATCCTATTAAATTTTCAAATGAATTAAAAATTATTATTGTTTGACAAAAAAAATAAAATTCACAATAAAAACACCAAAGAGTCGGGAAAAGATGAACAAAAAAAAGAAATAACACAAGAAGAAAAATAATACAACACAAAAAGAGTTCGTTTCAATGATAAAAAAATTGTATTAAAATAAGAAAATTGTTTCATGATTGGTAAAACTATGTGGCAAATTGCCGAGATTTCAAAATTTGGTTTGTTTTTACGAACCATGTTCTTGTCGGCCGGTTAAACAAGTCATTTTTATTATTACACAAATAATAATATAATAATAATAATAATTATATTACAACAACACTCCCACAAATATTTACAATCGAATGACAATGAATGTTAATTATTAAATGCAAACTTTTTAAAAATAAACAAGACATTAATTTGACAACTTGACAATTATAACATTTACTTTTGTTTATGATTTATTATTATCACATGTTTGTTTGTGTTTTAAATAACAATTTACAATAATCAATAAGTCACCTCTTTTTTTGACAAACAATTTGTTATTTGTAATTTACATTAAAATTGTTTCAACATTTGTGAACAATTCTGAAAAAAGAATAAAAACAGTCACATTGATCAATTAAAACATCAGTTTGATTCACTAGAAGAGGACTTTTCAGGTGACTTTTCGGTGTTATTTGTTGGAGAATCAACTTTGACTTCGACTTCTTGTTTTTCAGTGTTTTGGTCATTGTTCTGTGGTGGTGACTGCATTTCTTCTTCGTCGATTTTATTATCAATTTTGTCGCGTTTACTATTGAGGATTTTTCTGATAATGACAACCACTGTTAAAAGAAGAGCACACACTATCAAAAAGCCAACAAAGAGTGCAGCGACGATGATAGCAATTTGCTTTTCGTCTTCTTTGGGGTCTTTAGCCACGTGGTTAGTGTTTGAACTTGATTCTTCGGCAAGAGCCAACGCGAAAAGCACAAAGATTAAAACGCACATTGTTGTCCTTCACCTTCTTTTCAGAGTTTAAATAGAGAACGACAAAAAGTCTAACTAACGGAAAGTCTTCTTCGTTTTGTCAAGTGGCATAGTTTCCTTTTTATTTTTTATATAGTTACTATAATAAAAAAAGATAGTATATTTTAAAATATGTTTTTCGACTTGCCCGCATTGCTTCAAAGTAATTTTTTAACCTTAGGAAGAAGGAACTGGAAAAAATAATAAAAATTATAGGATTTGATTTTAATCCACTTTTTTTAATTATGAAAAAAACAGATGTTGATTAAACATAATTAACATAAAAATTAACTATTTAATGTTAATTATATTTTATCAATATTATAATATAATAATTTTTGACAAAAAATTAATTTTAACCAAACTAACTAACTAACCCAAATTGATAAGTTCAATCAGGCGTCTCCATTTTTTACTCGAAAATACCCACGTCACCAAGTTTTTACCATTTAAATATATATTAAAAACTATTTTTTAATAATATTTTTTCATTTTTAAAAACATAATTATTCTAAACCATAAAATAAGTCATCATAATTTTTTTTATTCAAAAAAATACTTTGAATAACCAAAAAATATAAAACAATCAAAAAGCAGAAAAATTTAATTGTTATGATTTAATTATGTCTATATTTTCAAAAAGGATAAAAAATCAAATTTGTTTTTTAATTATTTTTTTACAATTTAAATTATCCACACGATTTTATCAATTTTATTTTTTTTAATAATTATCTTGTGAAATATTTGCTCGATTGAATTCACATTTTGATATAACATATTTAAATCACGTCAAATATACAAACGGTGTTATCTATTGAGCGGCACTTGCTTCGGGAATTAACAAAAATCAACAAAAGAGTGTAACACATTGGTTAGACAATACACAACAATTGATATATTTAATGTTGTTTTGAATGTTTAATAATAACATCGATGTATCACATAAAAGGTTAAAAATGTAAATAATATTTATGTGTGTATTTCACAGACTCGACATATTTAATCCAAAAACAAGAAAAACACAATTAACAATATATTGTAAATATGTAATAAATATGGAAATAACAATAATTTATTTGGTGAATACCACACGTTTTTGGCAATAAAAGCTGTATTTAATAAAAAATTCAGTATATTAATATTTAAAACTATTTATCACAAAAATAATTTATTGATAAGCAGAAAAATACAAATTAATTAACTTTTAAAAAAAAGTGTTTTCAAAAATTCACATAACAAAGTTATCAACGTGATTATATGATTAAATAAATTAATAACACATATATGATATTTTTAATATAACTTTGATTGTTAAATAAAAATTACATTGAATAACAACCGTTAATGACATTGTTTTGTCAATTATTAATTATAATTTTTGTGTAATCTGTTTGATATTCTGTTGAAAAGAAAAATCAAATAAAAACAATTTTTATTTATTTCATAATGTAACTACTTGGATATGCTCATTTTTCATTCAAAAACCATTTGTTTATAAATACTAATAAGTGAGATATTATATACAATAATTGTTCTTGACTATCATTTTATAATTTTTCATATTACAAGACTCAACAGTAAACGGGTTTATTTTGTTAACACCACAACACTCACAATATTGTAAAATGGGACCCATCAAATGCCAATTTTCAATTATTTAATCACACTGGTTGGTGTATAAGGTTCTACTTTTATTGCTACACTTTCATTTTGAAAACAGCTTAAAATTAAGCTTGACAAGTTTCAAGTGTGTAAATATATAACACCAAACAGAAAGCTTAAATGAAAATCGAAAAAATATCATAAGTTTCAACAAATTTTGGGTTCTGATTTGTGGCTCACACACATGCACATTAAATATTAAATCGATTTCCCTGTCGTCGTAAAGTTAACAACAAAAAATACACATTTTTATTAAAATTACATTTCATTATTTATTGTTTGAGTTTATCATTGTAATAAGTAACATGAAACAACATGTGGTACATTCACAACATGTCATTATAATTACAATTTATAAATAAAAAAATAAAATGTAAAATACACTTAACACACTCTGAGTTTTTTATATTCATATTAAATTGACATTGATATTATAAGATATTTACAGTAAAAGTGGGTTTGACAATCATCGTTTGTATAATATGTATTAATTAATGATTTTAATTATGTTTGTTGTTTATAGTGGATTGCCTTTTGTATTAAAAATTAAACAATTCAATTCAAAAAAGTTTATTATTCCCAATTTAAAAACATTTTAGTTAATTATAACTTTTTACCAAAAATTATTTTTGCCAAATTAAAAATTTAAATTCCAATTAAGGAATAACTTAACCAAATGATACCAAAAACTATTTTATTCGACAATTATTATTTTCTTGTTAAAAAATTACTAATAATACCAGTTTGATCTCTAAATACTGAAAAGCAAAAATTGGAGACGTTTGGTTCAATAAAGGATTCCGACTTCAATAAAGAACTATTCTTTGAACACTCAGAATGGTAATTAAAAAAACACCCATTTAAACAATGAAACTGATTGTTTGGACACTTTTGTTTATGTAAAAATAACTGAATTCAGATGCATTACTTGCTCCCATAAAGGATTTAATGTTTGGTGTTGTTATGGACACTTCCACGCAATATGTATCAATTGTAAAAAAAATAAGTATGGTTTTGATTATTTGTTGATTTTATTTTTTTTGTTTAAAAAGAAATAATAAATAGTATTTTCCAGTTGGTCCCAAAGGAAGGGATAGAAAATAAGTAGATTTGAATCAGCGTTCTAAGGTTAAAGCGCAAACAAAAAAGACGAAAAAAGGGAAGAGTTTGAATAACAAAATTGAAAGGTGTTTTGTAAAACACTGGAATTGAAATAGTAAAAATATATAGAAAAAGTATTAACAAGAAAACCAGAGTCAGCATACCCTCCGAACACCCTCAAAAGACAGAGTAAAGGGACAAGTAAGCACCGAAAATGATAATAAGAAGTATAAAACCAAGTCAACACGATTTCAATTACTTAGTCCTTTTTGAACTCTGGTTTTTTCTCAGCTGGGACAGCCTTCTTGAACTTTCTTTCGCCTTGAATTTGTTTAGCCTGGTCGTGAGCAACGGCAGCAGTTGCGACTGGTTCTCTGAGTGTGAATGGGACGGCGTCTTCTGGGAAGCACATCTTGGCTCTCAAATACTTAATTCCTTCGTCGTTGATTGTCCAGTACAAGGTCTTCCAGTTGCAAGTCTCTTTAACGAGTTTCTTGGAGACGAGGCCCTTCATCAACATGAATACCTGGAGATTTGGAATGTTGAAGTATGGGTGAATGCAAGTGAAATCCTTCACGCAAACGACACATCCTGCAGTGAACAAGCGTCTGTAAACGTCTCTGATGTGCTTTGTTGGGATTCTCATGTCGAATGGCAAATTTTCAGTGTTCAAACTTTTTTTAATCAGGTTAGGGTTCTTTCTATTCTTTTACTTATCTTTTACTATTTTTCTATTCCTTTTGTAATAGCCTTTTTTTTCTTTTCTGTTTGTATTTATCAATTTTTATGGTTCTTTTATTATTTAAAATACTAGAGTACTCCCCTTGTACTCAAATGGCACAAATCGCCGATACTTTTGGCCCATTTTGAACTAAAAAGTAGGGTTGGGTGGTTGAAGACAAATAGTTCATATATAGTTTATTTATTGTAGAGGGACAGAATGAAAGTAATAAAAAGAACCATACATTATAGCTTGACCTCCTCAAAACGCACAGAAAACAACTCTTTGAAGAATTACTTTGGGCTGCCATTTGGATCGGACTTGCTTTCAGTCGTAATGATTTTGATTGGTGGCCGTTGGGCTGGGGGAGAGGACTTTGGCTTCACCCTTTTTGTTTCATCTCTTGAGCACACACTCTTGACAAAGCCAGTGGAGTCATTGAAACAGTCTGAGTGATAGAACACACCACAATCTGTGTCTTAGTATTTCTTAATCCAATCGCGATGAGTCTAAAAAACAAACAGGCGCAAGTAAGTCCCTGAGCTTTGTGAACTTTTCCATGGCAATTGAGGCAAATACCTTCTGTGTTGTTAATGATATATCGATGGACATAATAAGGCGTTTGGAAACGTTTTAAGACGTCTTTGTCACTGTAGTACAAGAAGTAGGAGGTGCGAAGGCCTTGGGTCTCTCTGGCCTCTTGAATGGTGCCAAGGACTAAATTGTCATTTGTTGCACTCTTCTCAGTCATTTCGGTGACCGCAAGGGTTTCATTGTCGATTGCTTTGATTGAACAGTTTGCACATCCCACCCACATATCGTTTAAGAACGGGAAGAGCGACATGGGCTTTTCGATGGAAATCGAACTGATTTGCTTGTCTTTGCGCATCACCAATATGTGATTCTTCTCTTTGGAACAAACATAAAGAGTGTCTTGGACACTTGCGATAGCATTGACGCTCCCGATCATAATCTCTTTGATCGATACATACTTGCTCTTCGACTTTGGCGGAAATTCGGTTTTGCAAACACCAGTGAATGTCCCAATATACAATGTTTTATCCATCACACACCCACATGTTACAGAACCAACCAACTTTGGTGCTATTCGCTTTATGTCAGAGTCTTTTTTGGATGGTTTGTATGTGACAATTTCGCCCGTTTCTGACAAGAGCCAGATGTCCCGTTTGTTTTTTGTCAACGACCCAATCAACACGATTTTGCTTGGGAGTGCTATGTCGATGTTCACTTTATTACCCAAATTGTCTTTATATAACCACGCAAGTCCATTATCACTCCCACATATCACCGTTTTATCGTGCACATACACAGCAGTGACGACAAATTCGACGTCTACAGTCATTGTGGCATGCTCACAGTCTGTCAGTGGATATAACGACAATTTACTTCTGCTTTGGTCATTTGATGAACACACACAAACATAGTCTCCAGTGTAAAACACATTGGAAACTATATCTTTGTTCTCTTCTGACACCGAACAAGCCTTCCGCTCCTCTTCATTCAAATTGCGTTCTATGTCCTCAGCTTCACGACACGCTTCGCCAACACTCGAAGTCACATCATTTCCAACAACACCACCAGAAGAGCTCGACCCACCTTTTGAACTGGGGAAGATCAGTGCGTTGTTGTAATTTCCACTCAAAAATTCCGCCCCTTTGCGTTGTCGGCGAGAGACAGACATTCTGGACACGATATTGGAGTCGTCCGATGACCGGATTGAAACCTTCTTCTTGAATTCTTCTTCAAATTGAATCACATTTTTCATCACAATATTATACCCCTTGAAATTGTAGTCGAGCTTTTCAAATGTTTTCATGTACGACTCGTCTTGAAGCTTCTTTTCGAAGCTTGGGTAAATGGTTGGCGTGTACAATGAGTATATCGCAGAATCGGTTGTATACCCATTTTGTATGTACAACGGATTTAACACGCGTTTGCACTTTGTGAATATCGAATGGAACATCAGTCGATGGAAGACTTGGTCTTTAGTCATCTCTTCGACCGAGTCGAGCAGTTCCAAGATATCGTCGGGCACACTGATTGTTCTTAAAGTCTTCAAAAGGTCTTCTGCAAATGATTTCAGTTTCAGTGTAGCTTCAGAGCTTTCGGCTTTAATTGAGAGTGTCGAACTGGCTGAACTTCCTCGTCTCTTATGCAAGTCGTTTTCTTTTTTGATCTTCTTCTGTGCTTCCTCCAAGTCCGTGTTCTTCTTTTGTAAGTCTTCGACCTTTTTCTGTAGTTCGTCGTTCTTCTTTGATGTGTCTTTGTTAGTGTCTAACTCTTGTTTCAATAATACAATGTCTTGTCCAAGAGATAATACTTTCTTCTCCAAAAGTGATTGTTGCATTCGTAAGTCGTCCTTCTCCGAATCAACATTCTTCACTAAAATGGCTTCAGCCACTTTCGACCCATCAAGTGCTAGTCTTAGAGTAAGTTCTATGTCTGTTGGCACCGAAGTCATCCCACTACTAATTTGACTTTGGGCCAAGTGAAGTTGTTTGATAGTGTCTGCGTGTGCTCTTCTTTCGTCTTCAATTTGGTTGACCAGTTCAGTCTTTTCGTCTTTCATTTTAATCAACTCGGCAACAACCTTCTTGACAGACTCTGCACTTTTCAGTGCTTGGTCCTTGCGAATGTCATTCAACTTTTTCGACTCAGCCAAATCGGAAGTCAATTTTGCATTCTGCTTTTCAAGTTTTTCGATTTTACCAAAAGTGTTTCTTTTGAGTTCAGAGTATTCTTTCATCAGGTTTGTGAGCATCAGTTTGTTTTCGCTTCCATCAGAAGAGTCGTCGGTGTCAGTTGTGGCCAAATCGCTTGTGTCATCATCGTCAGTATTGGTGTCATCTGTTTCTTGTTTTGGAGCGGGTTTAGAGTCAGTTTTACTCTTCTCGTCAGTGTCGTCGCTGTATCCTGAATTTCCACTTTGACTATATCCGTCTGAGCTCTTGCTCTCACTCATTTGTATATTTTGCTTAGTTTCACATTTTGTTTTTTTAAACAAAAACTATATCTTAAACTAAATGATATAGTTCTGTAATTACCTTTTTATACTTTTGATTTCGGAAGATGAAACTCCCATTATTTTTAATCTATTTTGGTGTGTTCTGTTGTTTTGTCTGGTCACTTCGTTCGGCATTTTTAATCTCAGTGGTATCTATTTGTTTTACTATTCAGTATTATTACTTCTTTTATTAATGAACTTAATAACTTTTTATTGTTAAGAAAGATATTTCAAAATTTGCATTATGCAAAAAAAGTCTCAAGTGGTTAATTGTGTGTTAAATTTTATAATACATTTTACTATTGTGTTTTGTTATATTTTAAAAGAAGCAGCTTTTTTTTGTTTCCAATACAAATAATAAATACTGTATTATATTTAATTAAAACTTAAATGTATAACTTTAGTAACTATATATATATAATACCATATGACTAAAATTTGACTTTAAAGTTATTTGTTGATTAAATTGAAATAGCAATGGAAGCTTCGAACTATAAAAGAATTATTTACAAAAAATATCTTTGACATTTCAGGATTTATCTTTAATACTTTTTGATTCGACCAACTTAACAGAGTTTGAAAATAATTATATCGGATTCTATTTTGAAGTCTTTTGTTTGTAAAATTAATTTATGTCCCATATAATTTATAGTTTCATTTATATAACAATTTTGTTATTAACTAATAGTTTTATTAATAAATCGAACTTAAAAAGCATGTTTAAATTTAATTAATAAAAGTTTTGCAATATACAGTAAAACCTCCCAAGAGCGGTACGTC
>NW_004191777.1:535916-577634 GCF_000330505.1 Entamoeba invadens IP1
TTGAGAGAACCCACTCTTCGGAAAATACCGCTCTTGGGAGGTTTTACTGTATTGTTTACAAAAATATTCTCATCGATTCTTAATTTAATAAAAATATGAACGGTTTTTTCATATCTTATTCTTTCTTGGATTAATGGTATTCCTTTGTTTTAATTCATACCAAAGAAATTATTTGGTTTTAAAAAAACCTTTTTAATCATCATTAAATTTTTTTGCAATCGAAATCATTAATTTTGACTCGATGGATTGATGTACAACAGTATTTTGCAAATGTTTAAACATCTTTTAAAATAATTGTTTTGTCCTATTGTCACTTCGTCCACTTATGATGAAGTGATATTTTTTCTACAGAACATCCCTTTCGACTTGTTGAGTCCAACAATAATCAAAGATAACTAAATATTATTAAATTGAACTAACATACATACTATTTCAATTTTTTAGTAACCGGCTTATCTCATATCACATACCGTTCATTTTATATGTTGTGTTTTATACTTCTTTCGCATGTTTTATGTAGAATTCATAAGCAACTCGTTAAAAATTACTTTTATTTATTTCTCTTCCATTTGATAAAAATGTTATATAAAACATTTTAATAAAAAGAAAAATCAAGGAACTTAAATAATATTTTCGACAACATGTTGTCAGTGCTTGTAGTAATGATGGTGTGTGTTTCACGCGGGCAAATTGATTTGAGTGGCGGAGATCCTATGATGGCGACCCCAACAGTGAACCCGACTAGACAACGAGTTGAGGTTGCGTTGAAGGCGTTGGACGCCAAAATGAAGCAGGTTGAAGAAGTTGAACGACTTGCTCTTCTTGCGCTTGACAAAGAATTTTCGTTGACAAAGTATTTGGGTAAAAGTGGGATGGACAGAATGGTCCAACAACAGCGAATAAAAGAGTTGAAAGAGATGTGTAGGAGAGCACGGATCCTCGAACCAAGACTCCATCAAAAGATGAGAGAGGTTATTAAAATTCTCCCAAAGAGAGAGCAATACAGAGCTATTAGAAACCTCGACCTCAGGTTCAGATTCTCACTCGGCACAGAACTCGACACAGCTTAAGACTTTTTGTTTTCTTTCAATTCTCTTGTTTTTTGTGGTTTTGGTGTTTTTTGAATGTAATGATGTCTGTTCGCAACGAAATTATTGTTTGATAAAACTAGCTCGTTTATCATTAGTTCTAATTTAGTTCACTAATAATTCAAGAAGTAAAAACTAAATATTATATAATATTTATAATAAATTTTATTTAATAATACTTATTATATTTAATAATAAACCTTTTAAAAAAATATAATTGACAAAAATAACACCTCATTATTATAAAATAGTTTAAATTAACTATAATATAATATACAAATATCAAGTTGTAGTATTTTTGTTTAAATATAATACAGTAAATTAATAATATAATAAAAGAAAACTTATATGGTCTAATTGTGAACTTTAAATATAAAAAAGAATTGAAGTAAAGCAAACTCTATGCTTTCAACAAGCAAAAAAAATCTTTGTTTTTTGAGGCAAAGCGACTTTCAACACAATATTTGGCCAATACTTACCACGTCAAAAAATTTATTTTAATAACTTTAATTGGGTTAAAATAATATAATAGAAACATTTTTTATATTTGACCAATAGTTTATATTTATGGTTGTTTTGGGATCAGGGATCTTTGTTGGGATGATCCTTGTGCTTTTTAAATATTGTAAACAGTATTATTTTAGTTTGAATTGCTTATTATAATATTAAATATATTATAAGCCCGATTTACGACGTAATTAGTAAAACCCGATTCGTACCAATTATTGGTATTAAATCTTTTTGGCACAACAAATCGGGAAATGTGTTGTTGATAAAAAAATTGAGTCAAAGATTGAAACAATTTTGATAGTTTTTTTTATAAAACAAATTAGTTTGGTGTTTTTTATTGTATTCGAACCCAATTAAAAATAAAACAAAAAAGGTTCCAAAAAACTTTTTTTTTAAATGGTGTTTTTTCAACATTTTAAAGGTGTCGAGAAAGTTCTTTTCATTCTCGACATCCAAAAATATCGACTAATGGACCAGAAATGTTAATTAAACGGTTTAAAGGAAATTCACTTGTTTAAAGATTTTTCCAAATACAATGGAGTGGTTTTATAATAATAAAATACTAATTATTTTTACAACAAACAACCTGAAAATATGAAGATTTTAAAAACAAGAAGATGAATGTATTTTGTATTTTTCTTTCACAGCCAATCGTTGGCAAGGTCCTTCTAATTTTAAAAAGTTCGGGTTAGGTTAATTGATTGGAATTTTTCCCGATAGTTCTTTCAATAATAATGAATTTTTCAACACTACAATAATCGGGTTCATATATAAGCAAGAACTGTATTGAGCTATTATAAAACATCAGATGGAAACCCCCGACATGGTTAAAGAAATATACATTGAGTCATTGCGACGAAGAAAAAGAGTTTCTCGAAATGAGGAGACTACGATTGCTAATGGTCTTATTTATATGATAATCAAGCTTGGGTTTAACATCAAAATCAAAAGGACCAAAAAAACGGTACACACAAAGAAAATGCTTATTGTAGAAGAGATGGTCCATCGTGGAACTGGTAAGGTGCTTAATCAACATGATGTTGCAAAATATTCCAGGTGTCTTCTCGATGATATTGGAAAGCCTCATCTCGACGAGTCAGCAATGACTTTGAAACAATTTAAAAGATCAAGAGAGGCTCAGATCAGTAATTCTCTCTTGTTCTTCTTAAAGATGGTTGGATTCTCCTTTGAAGAAAAAAAGACCAAAAAAGCCAAATACACTGAAAAGTTGATCAGAGTTTCACAACTGTCATACAAAGAACAAATTATCTCCTTCGCTGAACTGGAAACATTTGCTGAGGCACTCGAACAAGTTGCCGAACAAAAATTGGGCGAGAGGAGCTTTATCGAAATCACAGAAAAAGACTTGCAAAAGGAAGAAGGCAAATTCGTCTTCCCAACTGTCTCATTCACTGAAACATTAAACATGAAATCGCCAGAAGAGACAAAGAATGAAAATGAAAGCGTCATCGACTCAACTGCTTTTGCCACTATCGACCAAGAAAAGCAACCCCTTGTCCAAAACCAGGTCCCACAGATGTGCTACTATCCTACAGAAAACACTCTCTTACAAAACTCAGCTATTCAGCCTAACGTGGGACAAGTTGTTACATGCTTTAACCAATTTGGACAGCCAATGTACTTTTTTGTCCTCAACGGTGTTGCACAGGCTATGGTACCATTAGTACCAGTCCCTTCCACGCTAGGGTTGGTCCAAATGAATGTCAGTGAACCCGACGTCCAGCCCCAATACGACAACCAAATGACTGGATTTGAGCAGTATTGATAACTCAATACTCGGCAATTGTAGTATGGTTCGTTAATAGATTTGTTATTATATTTTTAGTATTTTTTTCAATTATAGTTTCATAATCGTTTTTAAATCATTGCGATGAGGCAAAATCTCTTTCAAAAGAATTCATCGAAAAAGACAAAACTCAAAAAAACAATCACGCAAAATGCCAAGTGGAAGAGGCAAAAGGGCTGATAGAGGTGGGTTTAACAGTCACAGAAATTCCCCAACAACAGTTGAAAGAAAGGAAAAAAAAACACCTTCTCCACAAACAAATTATCACACAGAACCAAGGTGTTGCTTGTCGGTACCACAAGAAGACTTGATTATTCATCGCTTGACAGAACACACCAAACTTGGAAAGTATTTGTTACAAGACGATGTTGTCGAAGACATAACGTCCGAAAAGCTTGTGGCTGTTTACAACCAAATAAAACAAAGAGCACCAAAACCGGAGCAATTCATTGCGAAACTCAGTTCAGTATTTAATGAAATTTACGAAAGTAGTGAGGTGAAAGTTTATGGAAGTGGGGCGTACGACTTCATAGGGGAAGATTTGGATGTTACATTAGTCATCAACCAACCTTACACATATCAGTCAACTTATGAACGAAAGAAAATGGTGTCGAAGGGGCGGGTGAGTGGCTTCATATCACAATTCAGAGAAGACAAAATCTGTGAGTTGACGTTCATTTCAGAACAACTTACAAGACAGAGAGGGTTTGGAGGGGTTAATATGATAGGTGCAAGAGTCCCCATTATCAAGTGTTATATCGACCGAGTTTCTGTTGACATATCACTCGACAACTACGAGGGGATTTACAACTCGGAGTTTTTAAAGGAGTATCTCTCGTTCGACAAAAACCTTTCAGTGATTGTCTACTACATCAAGGAAACACTTCGAACACTTCGCGTCATCGATCCAATGCACGGCGGGTTTAACTCGTTTTGTGTTGTGGTCATGACGATTTATTATCTTCAACAACGCGGCCTCTTGCCAGATATACAAAGTGAAGAGTACATTCAAAAGGCGAGGAACTTGAAATACACAATTGTGGAGAAGGTTGCGTTGGTCAACTTACAGAAGGTGGAGTACGTCACATCTGGTTGCCCATTCTTCGATGAATACAAAAGGAAATTGAGCGAGGTCGATGTCATCGAGACAATCGACGGGTTTTTCACATTTTATGGGCAGGAGGGAAATCTGCGAAAGGTCATCTCTCTCCATAAGGAAGTAACCCCGGACATATACCCCAAACCCAGCGCAATTGAGATATATCCACCGTTTGTACCATTTTTGGATATGGGATTTAACATATCGTTCCGAGTGGACGATATGGAGTATCTCTTTAGAAACAGCGTCATCGAAGTGCTCAAAGAGGTGATAAAGAGTCGCAGCGGCCCAACCACACAAACGTGTGTGTTAATTAAAAAGATCATGTTTGATACAACACCAATTGAAGTGATTGAAAGGTTCAAAAAGTTCAACCCGAAAGAGGCACTGTTCTATCTACCTGAGTTGTTAGAAGCAAAAAGTGTGCAAATGGGAATTGCGTTCATCAAATTTTCTGGAAAGGATCTGAACGCGCTCCTGAAGGACAAAACATTCACAAGAAACTTGGGGTACACCATCACGCCGTGTGGAAACAGCGTATTCGACGACCCTCCCAATGGTGGCTTGTACTGGAATTCCGAAGAACCGCTGTTACTCTGAATTAAACTAGATAATATAGTTTCGTTGTTATATTTTTATTATTATTTAATTGCCAAATGGTCTGAGTAGTTGAACGCTTCAATTCAAAGAAGAGCTCGAACAAAACACAAACACAGTAAGTTATAAACAAAGTCTCAGCAATTCGAAGTGACACACTCAGAACGAATTGACGGACTCGATAAATTCGAAAAAGTGTATATACTATCGCAAGAATCTTGTACGCTTGTACATGCGGAGATTTGACTTGAAGAGAAGCTCAAATCCTCTGTACTGATTTTCGATGTCTTTGCTGAGGATGGTTGGTCTGCTTTGTCTTTCTTCTTATCAAACAACCCTCTCAAAATCTTCTTCTTTTTCTGGGCATGAGGATTTTCAATACTAAATGACATACTCCCGGCACGTGCTTTGTTTGCAGATAATTTCATTCCTCCATCGACAACAAGTTGTTTTAAAGGCTCGTCGTGTTTCTTTTTGTCCTTCTTTAACTTCTTTTCTAACTTCTTTTGCTCCTTGTTTGCCTTCTTCAATTCGATTTTTGTGACTTCGATCTTCTCGTGCTTCTCTTTGTTAAGGGGTTGAGACTGACGCAGTCTCTGCTCTCTCGCCATTGCTCGTAAGAAGTCCATTGCATCCATCTCCCTCTCATCCTCTCGCTTTATTGTATCTTCGAGTTGAATTTGTAAATCGCAGTTCTTAATCTTTTTCAGCATCAGTTCCTGTTTTGCCTTCTCAAGTGACGACTTCAGTTTGTTTAATTCGTTCTCCTTCTTCTTCGCATCCTCCAACGTTTGAGAGAAGTACATTTGGTAGTTTTTAGTGAAGTTTGATATGTTCTGGAGGAGTTTGTCGTACACCAAAAAGTCGTCGAAACAACAATTTGGTATTTCAAGCGCCCTCGAAAGCTTGTCAGATACGTCGTGAGACAACCCTCTCTTAATTGGGACGATCGAGGTTTGAAGTAACATCGTCATCTCGTTCGACCACTCGCAATTGTAAGGCTCTTTGATCGTTTCTTCCACCTTCGATTCAACTGGTTTGTTGCGAAGAGTGTCGTAGACACTAGCACCAACGGCGTTTCGAATCACTTTGCCCAATTCCATTTGGTCGCCGTTGGAACACATCTTCTCGAGACGGTCGCCCAAAAAAATGACTTTGTCGACGATGTTCTCGACATCCTTTCCGTACGTTTTGAGTAACCCTCTGCGGCTCTTGAAAAACGGGATGACTGCTTGTTTAATGAAAACATTTTCAATGTCGTCGATAACACCTTTCCCTTCCCCTTCGTTTGTAATTACAGAGGTGATGATTTCCCGGTACTCCTCGGGGGTGTCCTTGAAGTTCTCCATTGTCAGCTGGACGATTTTTGTCGCAAGGGTTTGAAGTGCTTTGAACGACGAAAGAGACTTTTTGTACATATCGTCGGTGTAGTCGTCGTTGTCGACAAAATGGTATTTCGGGTCAAGGTCGGAGAAGAGGCTTTTTTCGTTGAGGAGTGTTCTGTAACTCTTTGCGTTGAAGGCGTTGAGTTCGTTGCAAGCATAGGCGCGGTTAAAAATTGAAAAGAAGTGGTTAATTGAGTCTTCGTATGTGTTTTCAGTGTGTAAGAATTCCTGTTTGTATCCCCAATGGAACAAAAAGTTTGTTTTATTGAAGGAGTGGAAATATGAGACTATCGTCATTGCATTTTTCAAGCAAAGTGGGTCGTCCAAATTGTAGATTAACTATGAGTCAATAACTCGGATGATTTTGGCTAGAGAAGACACAAAAACGAAGAATTGAGTCATATAACTCAATACGAAATTAATGGGCGAAAATTATTTGTCTTCGTTTTGTCCTTCTTTCAAATGATAACAAAAACAGCGAACAAACGTTTTGGCAGATGGAGAGGAGTAACCCACTGTTTTGGTCGAAGAGCAGGTCGTTCAATGTTGTCAAGTCAATCATGGATTTCAGTCTGGTGATAACCAAGTTCTGTTTTGCTAAATTGTATGGACGGAAAGACGCTTTTCTATATTTGGTCTCTGCTTTATAATTTTATATAAATAGAGCACTTATTTATAAAAATACGTCCTATATTATTTTTTTGGTTCTCAAATCAGCAGCCACAATAACGGGATTTTGCGGGACTACTTGGGGTGGATTAGACACGAAAAAACGGAGTAAATTAATATGTACTATAATATATGGTACATTTGGTTCTTTTGAACATGGGCGGTTTAAAAATAAAACCGGTGTAAACAAGAAATCTATTGGAATATTTTTGGTATTATTAGTTTTTCGTTGGGACACATTTAACTCCTAATGGAGTCGAATTGCTAGAAATTCGGGAGAAAGCACCAGGACTGTATTGTTGTGGCAAAATCTCCCCTTGTGAAATTACAACATCCCCTTTGACGCTTCATTTTTATCAAAACAACAATCTATTTCAGCTCTTTTGTGTTTTGGGTAGTCGAATTTTGCCTAATATATTTTGGCGAAACACCATTTAGCAAATAGTAAATTGTTTTACTATACTTTTTAATATGCTGAACTACAAAAAAATGGTTTGGTGATTCATGGCGCAATTTTTTGCTCAAATCCACATTTGCTTTATTTTTGTTATATTGAAATGCACAATAATAATTACAAGCAAAAACGCGGCGCCAAGAACACCGAAAAAACAGAAAACATAATTAAAGTGGTAAAGAAAACTTCGCGGTGCCTAACTATTTTTTAATACCCCGGAAGATTTTTTTCACCTTTTACCAGCTGGATTTGTTTGCTCACTTGTAGATTGTTAACTTTTTTTCCCACATTTAGCTTGCGAAATTATCAATCTTTCCCAATATAAATCTAAAAACGATTATTTCGTCTTTTTTTGACTGTCTTTTGTATTGTGTTTCAATATACATTCTATATTTATTACTTGGAAAATTTATTTAAAATGTACCATAAATAATAGTTGGAAATCTATAAAATATGGAACTTTTTACTCATTGTTTCTTGCTGAAGATAAACAACTATTTTGAAAATCTTATGCTTAATTTAAATAATGCATTCTGTTTTTATGTGCCAAAAAAAATTGTGTTCTTGATTTTCCCACCGTTCTCTTCATTTTCTTTTATTATAGAAGCCAACAGTCGAAAAAACGCAATTTTGGGAAGTCTGTTAATCATTTTATTTCCTATAACTACATTTTGATACTCAAAATCCATGTAAATAATTGGTGAAAATGCAGATATAATACTGTTGCTGCCCCAAATTCGTATTGAAAACAGTTAAAAAAATGAAAACCATTATCTATTGTTTCTTAGTACTATTTAAATAGTTTAATAAAAATAGAAAAATGCCTAAAAACAGTTTTTTCGATTGCTCTAAATATAAATAACAAACCCAAAACACTTTTGGAAGTTTAGTTTCGTTTTTGATGAATAGGACCAAACCCCGGGGTGTTGGGCGAAGATTGTTACTTATTTGTTAAGTTGATTTGTTCCCATTGATTAGCCATTTTTCATACCTATTTATTAAACGGATAAAAAAGGAAAGATACTGATGTTATGTTGAGCCGAAATATTGAGTTTTGTTCAATCCATTGAGTCATTTTCGAGGGAGTAAACAAAATATTTCTCATTTGTTGTTCAAGGCACAATCCTCATCTTTTTACGATGGTGCCTGGTCTTTTTTAATTGAAAGCTACCAATAAGAAAAAATGGAGACTTCATTCTTAATTCATTTCGATAACTTTTGGAATTCACTAATATAATTACAATAAACTAATTTGGCTGTTGAGGCCTTGCAGAATTTTCCAACAGCCTGGCTTGTAGAAGTTTATTTTTGATGGCATTACTCCTAAAAACAATTCGTTATTCAGTATGCCATCTCTTTGTTTGAATTATTACATTTTGCTTTCCAAAAGAAATAAAGTGTTTTGGTATCTCCAATTACAAATTCATTTTCATTAAAAAGCGTTTTGACAACATTATGACCTTCTGATATCCGATATTGGAAATAACTTTTCAACAAAATGTACTTCAATTACTTCAATTCTTTCAACAAAAATCAATGGCTTCAAAAACTTGTATTGACACCATAAATATTGTCTTTGACATACGCTTTATGGATCAATACTTCCATTTGTTCATAGATGTCTGATACTTCACTTTGTATTTGTCCTTGCTTCTGTTTCTTGATGTGAACAAATTTTACTTTGACTTTCATTAAAGCATTAACCCATTGTTATGAATAATGTTTGAACTAATAACAAACAACAAACTATAACTTCACTTTCAAGTTTTTGAAGAACGCTAAACACTTTGGGTCTGTTTTCCTTTGAACATCCCCAACACATTTTAACTGCTTTGTTCACTACGTTAAACAATTTTAAACAAGTTTGGTCTTTGTTCTCAGTAGTGATTTGTTCTTCTTGCATGTGTTGAATATCGTCTTCCATTTCTCTTTCAAAGACTTCGATTTTTTCTTCCAATTTATATTCAACTAAAACTAGTTGACTACAATCAATTGAAATCATTTCGGGCTCTTCCTCCATTAAGTTGCTATTCTGATTATATTGTATCGTTTCAATTATATCCATTTGGTCTTTTGATACAATTTGGTCATACATCTCTGCCTCTTCCATTCGTTCACCATTATCGTTGATCTCACTCTCGACTAAACAACGTCTCATAACTGCAGCATTCCCACTTTTGTTGATCGACAAAGCAACACTTGTTCGCCGTGGCACGACTAACCCCCTCTTCTCCCAAAGTTCGTCATCCGCCAAATCTTTTTGTGACTTCCATAAAACATCGCCCGGCACCCGTGACTTCTTGTGTTGTGGCTTTGCAAAGAGAATTTTGGAATTCTCGACTTTCTCCCAGAATTCCTTCTCTTTCTGCTCGTCCCCTGATATCTCTCGATACCCTTGTTTGACCTTTGCATATGTCATCATTTCATCAATTTCTTGCCGGATGATGAATTTTGTGAAAACTTCACTCTTTTGCCAATTCACAACATTGACGGTGTTATTTCTGTTTGTCGAATTAACACCAACACACCGTGGATCACTTTGGATATATCCTTCCATCACTTGTTCATTCTCCATCTTAGAAGATCTGAAAATTTCAGTTCCCTATGACAAACAGATTACAACGCAACAATCTCGAGAGAGCACACGCAGACCTCCAAGATATTCAAAACATCGCATCACAGACTCTCGAACACATTTTGGTCAGAGACGATAAGCTCAAAAGTTTGTTTTCCACAGATTTGTAGCTTCACTTAAATGATGGAAAAGTGTTCAAAGAGGGTGAAAAGATAACGAAAAGGTATGGAGAAAAAGAGCGACGACTTAGTGTTCGAGACCGCGTCATACCGCGACGACGCAGTTCAATTCAAAAAAATGATATTAAGAAATAAGTATTTGATACTAGCCGTGGTGATTGGGTTAATACTGCTTGTGTTCATACTGCGGTATTTCTTTTTCTAAGCAGTGACTTTTTATTTCAAGTTTTATGTTCTGTTTGTGTTCTTTGAATCAACTTGTTTGTCTTTTTCTGTATATCTTCGGTATTTTTGATGGCTTTGAGATCAAAATTGACTAAGATTTTTGAAAATATAAATTGGCCACATAATATCCTTCATTTGCACTTTAAATAAGAAAGATATTTTAGTTGTTTGAATAGAGTTAATTAGATAAAAAATGCCTAAGATAAAGAAAGAAAGATACCCAATAATAAAAATGAAGAAACTGTAAAAGCCTATTCATAGCTTCATGTCCGACAAAAGAAAAACGAAGAAACACGAGAAGCCTGAAAAGGCAGAAAAGGCAGTTCCCGAGAAAAAGGTTGTCGACAACAGTAAAGACAGTTTTGACTTCAAGCACGAGTTCAAAAACTCCGAGTTTGATTTTGGCTCATCTGACAGCGACACGGAATCGAAAGACAAAAATGACCACCCGGATGACAAAAGCGAAGAACAAGATAAACCCAAGCGCAAGTTCAATGTCGTGCTGACGGACACACCAACACTCAAAAAGACGGCAAGCATTCAAAAGCCCAAATTCAATCTTCCACCATCAAGACTCAAAAGTAATGCACCACCACTCGAACAGTTCCAAGCTGGAATTCAATTTTTGGAGACCGGAGACTTCACAAAGGCATCTGCCGCGTTTGGTCTTGTTGCTGAGAAAACCGAAAACAAAAACGAAGCGCAACTTGCGTTGGCATATCACCTCTGTTCTGACATCTTCCAAAAAATCAACGGATCTCCAGCTACTATGGAGGTCTTCTTAATCTCGCTTTTACTTGGACTTCCCTTATTGGCTCCACATCGAAAAATCGTCATCGACTTAGCTACAAATTTCTTACCAAAACAAAAGATACAAATTCCAGACTACGTCGCACAAGAAGTTGGGATTGACAAGAGTGTGAATGAAAACAATCAAGTGCTGCACGGGAAGTGTTGGTCATGTGGGAAGGAGATATCTTTGTTAGCATTGAAATGTGTATGTGGTGCGGAGAGGTATATTGACTGCTCGACGTTGGCACCAGTGGCAAAAGCGCCTGTGAAGTGTGAGAAGTGTGGTGCGGTCTACGAGGATGGGAAGGAGATGTGCACCATTTGCAAAGGGAATTGCTCGAAATTTTGATTTTGTTATTTTGGTTTAGACGGATTGGGTTATTTTGAAAAATATTCGAAATGGTGTTTTAAAAGGAAAACATGGGAGATCAACGAAAACAATTATTAGATAGGAACTTGTAAAATAAAATGAGTCAGTGCCAGACAGTCTCGGGTACTGGTAACTATCGACTGGAGTCTACCATTTACAAAGATAGTTTAACAACTATAATGGAAGCAATAGAATTTCAAAAACACGGACAACGACTAGTTGCGATCAAAATCACAAAAATCGACGATAAAACACGAAAAGAAAACACGAGAAGAGAAGCGTATGCAAAAATGATGAACAAAACGGATAACCCACATGTCCTCCATTATTTCAACTCGTTTTATACATCATCAGTTTGTTGTGTTTTTATTATTATTATAAAATCAAAGTGGTGTACTTATATGGTAGAGAGGTACGTTGGAATATTGGAACGTCATGGAATATTGCAGCTTTGAAAGTCTCGACGTGTACTGGAAAAAGAACCCAAGTCTCCGACAAGACGAAAACGTTTTCTTCATTAGTGACATCGCCGTTGGACTCGAATATATCACCGAGAATTTGCATTACCAACACTTACACTTGTACCCGTGCAATATATTACTCAACAGAGACCCCGCTTCCATTTTCCCTATATTGAAGTTGTCAAATTTTGCGTTGTGCGAAACACTCGACGGAACACCACCACAAGACTTATCACTCACAGACATCGACTACGCTGCGCCAGAGTTTCTGGACTCGTATAGCCACAGTAGAAGCGATGTCTGGTCGTTTGGAATTTTAATTTACAGACTACTCGTCGGTCGGTGTCCATTCCAATTACTTCAGATGGACACATTCAGTGCACTTCAGGCACAAGTTGCCATTAATGTTCGAAGTGCTGTGCAAAATGACATGGCGGTTAACTTGTTAGAACAAATGCTGAGGTATGATCCGGACGAGCGGATCACCATGGAACAAGTGTTAAAACATCCATTCATATTGATGTGTAAAACGCATAAGTATGGACTTGAAGGGAAGCGTGAGAAATACAAAGCCATACAAATGCTCGACCATGGTAAATTTGGCCAAGTCTTTTTAGCGGAGACAGAAAACGGCACAAAATGTGCAGTAAAGGAGATATCAAACAACTTTGAATCACTCTTGAGAGAAGCCACTTGCATGCGCTTATGTAAACATCCAAATCTGGTTGAGTACAAAGACTTTTTTACTTGGGACCGCTCGATTGTTGCAAATTTTGTTGGCGGGAACAATGTCCCAGGGAAGTATTTCTACTTGGTGATGGAGTACTGTGATAGTGGCAACTTTGAGATGTATTTGTCACAACGAGAGACCCCATTATTAAACCAAGAAATTTCATATTACCTTGGAGAGGTGTCTTCTGGATTACATTATTTGCATTTTAACAAGCGTCTTGTTCATAGAGATTTGAAACCCGCCAACTTACTATTAAAAAAGTCCAATTTCCAGTATCCGATAGTTAAAATAGCAGATTATGGATTCTCAAGAGGTATCAGTGATATGATGGGGTCGGTTGTGGGCACCTGTATTTATGAGGCGCCAGAAATCAGAAAAAATGAGCCGTACTCATCTAAGAGCGATTTGTACTCCCTTGGTGTCATTCTGTACCAAATGGCAACACTCGATTTTCCATTTACAAACGATTGTATACTCTTCCAAAAAGCAATGGCAAACGAACAGCCAGTCACTTTCCCGTCAGACGTTGTCATCGACGAGACGCTGAAAGACCTTATTCGACATCTTGTGACGCACCACGAGGCTGATAGACTCTCATGGAAACAGTTCTATGAGCACCCATATGTTGTGAAAGCTTTGTTGATATCCAGAAGAGTCAAACCTTCTGTTGATTTCGATCAAGACGATTTTGAGTATTTTTGATGTGTGTTGTTCTGATTTTTATTAATTTTTGGTGGTTTAATATTTTTAAATGAACAAATAAACAATTAAAATGTGTTATTCTTTATCAAAGTGTGGGTGTGTACACTTCCCAAAGAACAATGGTAACGACTTGGAATCGACTAATATAAAGAAGAATGGTTTGTTGATAATTACTCGACGCTGTTCTCTATCGATTGCCATTCGTTTGTTCATGAGTATTGCAGTCGAAGCAGCAGCTACTGTACCTTTCTCGTCAACCCGTATTTTCGCTTTATGAATTACGTCTGAGACATAAATTGGGACATCTGTAATGCCACTGAAATTTGCGTGTGCATCAAAAGCGTCAGTTATTCCAAGCGTTTGCAAATTCTTTGATATCGACCCACCCCAATTTATTGAGAATTTTGGCATCTTTAAAATCGTCTTTTCTTTAAAAGAATAACAAAGGTCATTGACATATGTGTGCAGTTTGTTGTGTTTTTTGTTCTTAACAAAATTGGTCATGTTGTTTGGCATCACAATTATCATTGAGTAATTGTTGTCGTATGGTATTCTTAGAGTAGTCTCATCGTTTGTTGTCACACACTGCAACGCTTTTTCAACACTTATTCCACTCACTGTGCCAACCTTTTCAAAGTCTATATCAACCGTGTTGAACTCGGTCTCCCATTGTCCTCTGAAATAAATGGTATTCACTAGAACAGAAATTGTTTCTCGTGACACACTTCCAGGCGCTAACATGTCTAAAATCAAGTTACCTGTCTTTTCTCGAACAACTTCATTGATTTCCTTTCTCACTCCCTCGAAATTTCCTGCGAAATCTGCTTTGTAAATTGTCGCCTCTAATTGTTGAAGAGTTTCTAAGTAGTTGTCCTTCAAAAGAACGTTTTGTTGCATCCACACCGAATTGAATATGTTACATTTCGATGTTTCATTTTCTTTTGTGTTCATATGAGAGATCACTTTGTATGTTTCTAACACATCAACTCTATCAAACCCAAAAACCTTTTCAAGTTGCTTCTTTGTGTTTTCCTTTGACCCAATGTAAATCATCATAAATGCGATGAATATGGAGTGTGTCGAGAATACAATATCTTCCGTGCTTATTTCTGTCTCAAAAAATTCTGCACAGAGTTTGTATAATGTGGTTTGAAGTATTTCCAAAGCAGACATTTGTTATGTATATCACAATTCAGACCACTTTTTATATATATTTTTTACTCTAAATCATTCCTTTCTTATCTTTATAACTCATTATTATAATCAAAGATATAAATATTATATTTGTTGTTAAGTTTTACCATATCATATGTTCTTTGTGTATTTGGTAATTTGTTGTCTTTATAACAAACTAAGAACAATATACTGTTTTCAGTACATTATTCTTATATATTAAGTGAAGAAATAAAAACTTGAAAACATAGAAAGTTATTTCATCCACTCTTTGATATCATTGAAGTGCTCGGAAAAGATGGCAAACTCATCTTGGTTCATGTTTATCCCTTTCTTCCCTAACTGGTACTTCCCATCTTTCTCATATATTTCACGAATGCCAAGATACGTCTTACCTTTAAAGCCACTCTTTTGGCAAACCTTTGTGTTCGATAGTCTAAAAATCTCATCGTATTCGAACCCAACCTTTTCTTTAAACTCTTCCTCTGTTTCTTGTGGCTTTGACGTTTTTGTGGATTTTCTGGGTGTTTTTTTTGTGTCTTTTTCTTCTTTTGTTACTGGCTTTTTGTTATCCTTTTTTGGTTTTGTCTCCACTTCATCTTTCTTGACTGGGCTTTTGTGATTGTCTTCCGATGACATACTTTATTTTTTTTAGTTCATTTAGCCTTGGTATTAATGGTCGATTAATTCCTCAATTTAATCTGTTTCGATAAGTTTTATCTTTTTGTCTTTGTTTTATTAATATACATAAAACATTTTTTATGATAAAAAATGTTTTATAATAAATATACAATACAATCTATTTTATATGTAATTTTTTTACATACAAGTACTTAAAAAAGCTTTATTTCAATAACAAATACACAATAATTATTATAAATAGCTTTAATAAAATCCAATTAAAATTATAATTTTAAAATAATAGAGAGTTTATTTTATTATTATACTTATAAAAATATTTAAAAAAAATTGTTAATTTATAATATTTATTTATCATTGAAATTTTATTAAACTAGTTAAGCTACTGAATAACAATTTCTATAATAATGCAAATTATATAAAAATATTTTTTTTTTTAGTTTAGAGATTATAAAACCATTTTAATAATTAAGTTTAATTAAAAATTAATGATAATGCTTCTACAAAAAAATTGCTTGTTTAATAAAAATGGTTGTTATACTAATTTATTATTTTACAAAATAAATAACATGAAAATAATAATTCTGGTCACACTTACTTTTTTAATACAGTATAAGGAAATATGGGGATGCTCGAAAAAGGAGGATGCTCGTAACTATTGGTTAATTTCAATTGAAGAATAATAAAATTACTATTGATTTTAATATAAATTATTAATCAAAAAATTAATAAAATGAAAAAACCAAAATAAATTTATATCAATTATTTATTATTAATAATATTAAATTAATTAATATTTAGATTAGCATCCCACTTTTTCTGTTAACTGTATGATAGTTTTATTTTTAATTTGATATTTCACCAGTGGTCAAATATTTAAAATTATAGTAAAAAAAATGGTTAAATAATTTTCAAAGCTCTATCTCAAACTTAACTGTTGTTTTTTCTTTGTGATGGCCGTTATATATTACACGTTTCAACCATAAAATAGAAAATGCTTTCTTGAAGCGCCAAAAATAATGTTGTTCCTAAAACTAGGATTAAAGATTTGAGTAATAAAAATGAAACTTTTAAACATAAATATTATAATATTTCTCTTCTGCATTTTTCGAGACCCTTTACCGTATCTTTTCTTTTTATTTTAGTATTACCAATAAAAAATAAAAGTATTTTGTTTAATACAATTAACGGCATTTCCGTCTTAAAGTCACAAAATGTAATGGCGGTTAACAAATTCAAAATTTATTGTTTATTTATTATAAAAAAGTGAAGTAAATTAATTAATTATATTAAGTTAAACACTAGTAAATTAATGGGATTGTGACCAAACATAATTATTATTTCTTTTGTAAAAAGAAAGTGGTTTTGTACTATAAAAAATGTTTATATTTCGGGCAAATGAATAATACTGAAACTTCAAACCACCCGAATTTTTCTGCGTTTTTTTAAATTTCCAAATTTAGCCCCAACACAAAACAATGATTTTTTTTCTTTTTTTATCAAAAGTGGAAGTTTATAAATAATTTATTAAATAAAAATAATAAAAAAACTATAATAGACCCATCTTACCAATTGGTATTTTGCTTCCTAACACCGCAATATTTCAGGATTTCGAACTTTTAAAGGAAAGTGAAAAATTTGGACGTGTGTCTACGTGTCTGGTTTTTATTTGTTTTTTCGGGTGTCTACGAAAAAAGAGAAAACGGCTTTTTTCACAAAGTGCATAATAAAGAAAACTCCCCACATTTTACTAAAAATAAAAACGGCGTTCTTCTCGAAGGAAAAGAAGCAAACTCCAAATGACAAAGAGGGCGGTTCTGTTGTTGCTCTTTTGTATTTTGTTCGGTAGTAATAACTTGAAAATAAAAAATGGCAAACGATCCGCGGACAAGTGTCGAGATTGGGTGCAGTTGTTATTTGTGTGCCAACAAGGAGAGGGTCATCAGCAAAAAGCGGATACCGTGGACAACCATATGCAAAATCGTTCTTGTTGCGTTAGAAAATATTGAGAAAAAGCAATTTTATTCTGCACATGATGACATTTATCCTTTCGTCACAAAGCATTGGGCGATACTTGGGAAGTTACCTCAGTGTTTGTTTCTTTATTATATATATTGGACATTCTTCTTTTTTCACACACAAAGACATCGAAAACATTTTTTTGAACGAGTGGACTTCACTTTTTTTTATGGTTCTTTTTATTAGAACAAATATTATTAGAGTATTATTCTATTTATTATTATTCTATTCATTGTTTTTATAGACTCATTGTATTCAATGAAAAAATAATCAGAAGTCAGCGCAAGGAACAATTGGAGAAAGGCATTACTCGACTCAATGAATCACTGCGGAAGCTTTGAAAGCACGACAGACAAAAAGAGAATGGGGTTGTGGCGACTACGTTCGGACGAGTCCGAGAAGATCAATTCACAGAAAAAGCTTCTTGAAAAAAAGGAGAAAAAGACCGCAAAAGTCGAGACGACTACGTGTAAAACAACACCAAAACAAATCGAGAAGTTTTCAACGGGAATTTCAATCGCTAAAGACGAAAAATACACATCGACAGAGAGTTCAATCTCGGTCGACCCACAGCAAAAGTTGACAACGATGTACCAAGATCTTGAGAATGTCATTTCCCATTCGTTCAGTCTTATTTGCCTTTTAGACGTTGGGGACAATCAAAAAATTCACTTCAACACTTCACACCAAATAATATCGTCCGTTACAAAACTATCGTACTTGGCAACACAAGAAAATGATGTGGCAAAGAGTTTACCACTGCCGCAAACGTCTTATGTTGCATTTCGCCTTTTGTAAATTACTTATATTTTGTTTATATATACTATAGAATATTAATAATAATAGTAATAATTATATTAATACCTTTAATTAACAACAAAGTATATTAAGTTATAAATTCAATTGTCAACACCCCATTCGCCCGGTCTTCCACTAAGAGCAGGCACAGAATACTTCTCTAAGTCTTCTGGTATTTTTACAGATTTTCTGTCGTCTGAGGGCAGCGTATATATTTTGCTAAACCGGGATTCAAACCCATTGAAATTTGAAGCCATTGATATTGTATAAGCCCCAGAGTTGGGGAAGAATAGCCAATCTTTGCCAGGTGTCATCTCTGGGAAGTGCCCAGTGGCAACATAATCACTTCCATTGCACGACGGACCATATATTAAACTGTCATATGTTTCTTTGTTCTCTTTATCTTTGTCTAAACAGAAACACTTCATCTCCCTCTCAAACCATAAACAACACCCAAACGCCCCATGTACGCCTTCACCACAAACATACTCTATCCGCTTCTTCCCTTCGACAGTTCTTACTCTTTTGCCATGAAGTGACGTAACTACATGAAAGGAATTCGAAGCCATATACCGTCCAGGCTCTGAGATAAAAATGAAGTTCTTTGGGAAGTCTAATGCAGCAATGGAGTCTTCAATGGCACTCGCAAACTGTTCGAAAGGAGCTGGTTGAGAAAATCCACCACCAATATCAACTATGTAAGGCTCAAGACCGTGTTCCTGTGCTATTGTAACGACTCCACGCGCTTTTTGAAGAGCAAGTCGAAATATTTCATTGTTGTGTGAATTGGACCCAACGTGGAAATGGACTCCATCAAACTTAAGACCACATTTTGCTATCTCTTTAATGCATAGTGGGATCTCGTCGTCAGTCACTCCAAATTTGTCGCCAAACACATGACCAGCTGTTAAGTCGTTTTCTTTGACTCGGAGCATAACGCCCATCTTCGGGGCGTACTGCGCAACTTTGTCGATTTCTTCAATTGAGTCGACTATTGTGTGGCAGATGCCTAAAGAGTCGGCCTCAATAAGTTGATTGTACGGTTTGAATGTTTGAGAGAAAGTGATGTCATCTGGTTGGCACCCTAACTTGATGACTTCTTTGATTTCATCAATGGACGCACAGTCGAAGCCACACCCCAATTCGGCTAATAATTTGACTAGATGTGGCTCGGGACAGCACTTCACTGCAAAACATGGTTTCACATGTGGCATAGCGGTTTTCCATCTATTGATGGCATCTTCCACACCTTTGATATCAAAAATCCAAAAGGAAAGTGGTTGAGTCTCTGGGGTATACTGTTTCAGAATATCTCGTGCAAACGCAGACGCTCTCTCAACATTGGTCATGATAGAAATTAGGAGTTGAAAGATTGTTTTAATATCGTGAAGAAGAGAAGAGAACTATTGTGGATGACTATTTGGGCATTTGCCTTTTTTGCCGTTTTGCTATTGTAAATAAGATTAACTCTTGCAAAAGCAAGCCATAAAAAGATAAACACGATTCTATTCGATAGAATTCTTGAAGTGTTAGGTAATAATGCTTGAAATTTTAAAAAAATATTTATATGGGAAGTAATAAGCAATTTTGTCATATGGTTATACAGTATGTGCAAAAGTAATAATTCTTATATTTAGTCGTCTTAATATTGTCTTTGTGTATAAAAAAGCTCAACTTGACTCGTTTAACTCTAAAATGAATAATTTTTAAGAAATAAGTTGAGATTGGCAAGTTGGAATTCTTGGCAACACAAGAAAAAGAGAATTTTTACATCTTGGGTTTTTGTTGTAAACAAATTATTTGAAAAAAATGGAAGTTGTGTCGGGTGAAAAAGAAGGCATTGGCTTACTTGAAGAAGCGTCTTTCACTCTGTCATATCAAATTATTAAACAAAATAGTTCCTTACCTTCCCGGTTATTAGCCTTGTTTGCACTCATTTTTGTTATCGATAAAATGAGTTTATGTGGTGAAGTAAAAACATTATTTTCTTGAGTTGCATAAATTTGTAAAAACTACTTAAAACCCCAATATTTTATGACGTTTCATTTTAAATAATTCATCCAATGTTTTTTTTGCAATAATTTGGCCAATTGGTGTCACCAATAATGCACCAGTTTTGTCAGAATTGCTTCTAACTATAGAATAGAATATTATATAATAAAATTGTTATTAATTAGTAAAATACATCATCAATTCTCCACAGTTGAATAATGATAAACAATAAAGAAATTTTAAGATGTGCGATTTTCTTACCGTTTCCCGAAACCATTTATTGAACAGCAGTCAAAAAATATCACAATAATTGAATTTTTTTTAACTCAGATTTCAACTTGGAGAATTTAAGTGTCATTAAACTATACTATTATTATAAATTTAACTATTAAGTGATTAATTTGTTATTATCATTTCGTGAAGAAATTGACCGTTAAATGAGTCTTCAATGGAAACAAAAAAACAATAGGAATAATGAAACAATTTTGAATTGAATAATAATCAAACTAATCCCAGTAGTCGCTTTTCTGAAGGGGAAAATTCGACCTCATCAACTACACCCAACGAAGCAACATGAGACTCGAAGCTCTTGTCGCTCTCGGACTTTTTCAATAGAGAGCTCACCCTTTTCTCACAGCGCTCGCTTTTCAGCTTTTGTGACTCACAAGAAATTACAATGATATTACGTGGTGTGTTGTTCGGAGGACTGTGCGCGCCACCTCGTGGTGATAACGATGAACTGTTTTGTAATGACCTCGGCGATATTACTGGGGACCGTGGAGATAGAATACCCTCGGACTCTCTTTTTAATTCATTTCGCCGTGGTGAATGTTGGGTTTGTTCGATGTGCAACAACTCGTCCATGGCTTTCGACTTTTCTTCATCGAGTAGCCTTTTTCTTCGCGAGAGTATATCCTCTCTGTCCATCACAACTTCTTGGAAAACCTCTTTAGACAATGGCGCAAATTGTTCTTCACTCTTATCGTCGACAAGCATCAACGGAGAATCCCCCAAATTGCACGGTTTCTCACTCATCGAGTTGTTTCTATTTCGTAAATACACACTCTGTCTATCGGTGAGCGCACCCATGACTTCTTCCAAATCTTCATCTTCGGCTTTTCTCGACAAGCTGCCAGTTAATGATCTTTGTGGTCTGTGCAATGGAGTCGATCTTTGTAATGACAAAAGTGTTTTGGTGTTGTTCAACTTGAGAGGAGTCGACGCTGCAGACAAACTGGCCATCCGCTTTTCGCGGCGTTGACAATCAGTTGAAGAGAGAAATGGCGACTTGTCGAGGTCTTTGCCGACCCAATTTGCATCATAATTCACCGCATGACCAAGTACAAATGTGTTTTCACTAATTCCCACTTCCAAAAAGAACACATTTTTACCAGTCACTAAGTCACCACTCACTTTGAATTCTTCGGGAAGTTCCTTATTCTTCTTCCGATATTTGTTGATGTACTTCTCTTGGTCTTTTGTCGCTGGGCTGTTGCAATAAAAAGGTGGGAAATGGGCCAACACACACTCTTTCTCAACAGGTTGTGTGTCTCCTTCCCAACATATCTTCAACAAGACCTCCCCTGTTTGTGGTATTTCAAAGTCTCCAAAATTTCGGAGTTGGAACCACTCCATAATCCCATTGTCCGCTATTCGCCACATAGGAAGATCTATCCCACCAACAAACTTTTTATTTGTATAAAAGTATAACACGAAATTCTCTCGATCAGGAGAGTTACTGAAGGTCAGAGTGTTGTTTTCAGACCAGATTGGATCGACACATTTTGTGGAAGAACCCGATTGGATAGCCCTATTCTCCGAATCAAACACTACACAATAACTTGTGCACACTTTCCCCTTCAAAGCTGGAAAGTTTCTTCCTTTAAATAGAGTCACTGATATGTTCCGAACAACTACCTTTCGATTGGGGAATGGTCGTGGGTCGATCCAAGTGGTATATTTCTTATTCCAGTTGATAAAATAGATCTCTCCTCTGTCGGAGCCTATACCCCACCCATATGGCAATTTCTCACATTCGGGAAGTGGGTATCGTGCGTTAGTGATACTCAAGCATTTACTGTCACTGTAACATTTTCTAAGCAAGTGATTGACGTAATACACTTTGTTCTCAAAAACCTTCTTTTCGACTGTTTCGTCACACTCTGGTGTCGGTCGCATGTGTGCGCCGTAAAACGCCATTTTGTCGGATATGTACTCAACACCAAGTAACGCCCCTCTTGCTCTATTAACATCAACAGACACCATCTCCCACCCAACGTTCAATTCAAGTCGACACACAATGGTGCTTTTGGAATAGGAGATTTGAAGTTCCAAGAAACTCCGAATTGAAAAGTTTTTCTGTGATATTGTTGGGAAGAGATTTGAAGTGTCGATTGTGACTTCCTTTTCGGTGATTGTTTCAACATCTCCCAAGTGTCGAACACCGCCATTTAAAACTAGATAAGTCTCTTTGTACTGATGCTCGGAATGCCACATTAATACTGGACTGACTAAATTGCCTGTTGTATTTTTAATAAAGGCAGTCACTTTGAGGGGTTGATTGGGAACAACTGAAGTGTTGCACGACAATTTCAAAAACAAGCCGAAGCTGTTTGTCTTCTCTTCTTTAAATGTCACGTTTTGTTCGAGTGTTTGCTTTTTAAATGAAATGATCTGGATTTCAGATTCTTCTGAAAACGTCGAAAGTTGTGTCTTTGAATCATCTTTTTTGAGAGTAAGTACTGTTAGTGTAGCCTGTAGAAAGTATTTAATACCAATTCCATTCTTCAACGTGACTGATGGAGAAGGTACTGAAGGCACTTGAATAGAAAACGGGACCACATGTACTCCGATTGGGTACTCTCGACAGAAAGGTCCGTTTGAAGAATTCCATTGCTCCGCAAGTGGTGGGAAGTTTGAAGAGATGAAAAATTGTGTATACTCCTTTTGTGGCTTTGAGTTGTTTATGTTTGGAATTGTTATTGTCTTGCCGTATATATTAAAGTAAAGAGAAGTGAGTATAGCTCTTCGTTTGGTGGTGATACTAATAAAGCCTTGGATACAATCACCGACAACATAGGCTTTGTTGATGTAGTGAAATGATATGGATACAGACATCAAGTGCTATTTAAACTTTTCAGTGTATTTTTCTTCAATGGAAAATGAAAAGTCTTTCAATCATCTAAAAACCACAATACTATGGTTTAATATAACTTTCATATGGTTTCCTTACGTTTTTGTACCTGAAAAACAAAAACTATTTTGAGACAAGTAAAAAAGTAAACTGGAAATTGGAATAACCAAGAGTGCAGAAAAAAAACTGTTGTTCATATTTTGAATGGCACCGTATAACAAAAAGGCAAAGTGAATAACAGAAGATCGTTAATTGCATTGAGTTCTATTGCAAAATGTATATTTTAAAGTGATTCTTATTTTGTTGATATTGTTGTTAAGCGGCATTGTCATTATTATAAAGGAAAAAGAAAGAAGACTAAAAATAAGTTATTAATGAAACCTTGTATGATACAATACACGCAACTTTAACAACACAAACGGTTGATGTACATATTCACAATTCTGTTTATTTGGAAATCTTTGTTTTTGTGGCTTTGTCAATGTGTTCCAAAAGGCGTCTTGAGAAAATGTTGATCAGCTCATAGTCGAGTGCGTCTGTCATTTGTTTTTGTACGTCGTTGAGAATGGAGTTAACCATGCGCAGTGCCTCTTCAAATGAAAAGAATGGGTACTTCTGCCTTTCTTTGGAGTGTACACCAAGTTCTATACCAAGCGAGTTGATTAGATTGAATAATTTATCGACAGGTACCGACCCAAAAAGCCCACTTTCTGTCAGACAGTCCACAAATAGTGAAAACTCCGTATCGACCCACTGTGATGTGTTTGTGATAACAAGTGTTTTGATTGGGTCTGTTGCCCTGAAGCACGCTTTTATGGCTGCTCCATTTTCTTTGGGCAAGTCAATTGAAATTATTGGATACAAATCGACTGGGAGTTTGTTTGTTCCTTTCAACGCGGTGCAGAACATTACCGAATGCATCACGCTTCCCCCCGCAAACTCGGATGGCACAAAATCTGTGGCATGTGTCTCGAACAGTGACTCTGATTTCCCACTTGTTGAAATAGAAAGTAATGATGGTTTTGGCATTTTGAGAGTGGGGAGGTGGATCAAACATCCTGACAAAAGAAACACTCTTATTTCAAGTGCTTTGTGTTTCATAACGACTCGTGGCACTATTTGCTTTATTGGAACTAATGCAACGGGATACGAGAACTCTTTTTTTTCCAAGAAGAATTGGGATTCGTAGATGTACAACCAAACCTGTTGCGAAGTGAGTTCAAGTAACTCTTTGACTCTTTTGTACGCTTCCAATTCTCCGTGGCTCAACACACAAGACGCAAAACATTTTGTGAGGATCACCAAGAACGTGTCTATCTGTGTTTTGAATATGTGGAGCACTCTCGAGATATTGAACACTGTAATTTCATTTCTTGCAAGGAGAGTTCTTTTCAGCGAGTCTTTCACACGTGTCAAAATCAGTTCGACAAATGGCCGACGCTGTTGGACTGAATTACAAAGCACATGGAATTGAGTCACTTCTGGGCTAAGAAATGGCTTGAGTGGCATCACACCGTATCTCTGCGCAAGATAATAGACATCTGTCGAGAATACGTTTGAGATCAGGGATAGTGGGAAGCTTGTCTCCAAGTAGAGTAAGTCGTCTCTGACGAAAAGAAATGGTGCGGGTGGGATTGCTGTTGGTAATGGTGTTGTTGTATAGTCGACGCGCTTTGAAATATCATATTGACCTGAGCAGTTCTCGAATGTTGAGGTGGTCAAATACATGTTGCTCTCTTAAAGGAAGTTGGTGTGGTTTAACTAATTTCCAGTGGATGATCACCATGATGTCAACAATCACGTCTTATCATTTCTCATTTCAGAGTGACAAACTATAATTAATAACAATTTTTGTGATAAATTAATTATAATGGAAGAAAATTTTTAAAATCACAATTTTGACAGAACGAAAGAAAACTTGAAGGAATAAAAAAAATGTGCTCTTTGTTGGAGGCGCAGTCCAAATACATAACTAAGCTTTGTGGAATTTATGTCAAGAGAGTATTGATTCTCGTTAAATAATATGACACAAAAAATAAAACCAAAATATTGAATCAGGTAAAGATTAACAAAACTAGGCACTGAAAAAGCAAAAATGTCTAATTCGATCGAGCAGAAGATAGCCGACATTGAGCTTGAATTTTCTCGCACACAAGTGAACAAAGCAACAATGCACCATCTTTGTCTTCTTCGAGCGAAGTTAGTGAAATACAAAAAGGAGTTGGCACCTGTTCAGACACGCTCCCAGATCACTGGTGATTTGCTACAAACAATCAAATATGGCGACGTCAGAGTAGGGTTAATAGGGTTCACTGGTGTTGGGAAGTCGACGTTATTTTCTTCAATCAACGAGAGTGATGACACAATCAAAGACAATGTTCTCAACGGCACAAAATGTGTTACAGGTGTTTTGGAGTCCGATGGGATGAAAATAGAAATTTTGGACCTTCCTGGTATTAGTGAGGACAGTACGCGCGTCAAGAAAAACCGTGCCGTGTATGAAATCGCCAAAACGTGTGATCTCCTTATGGTTATTTTGGACGCAACAAACGAGGACGAACAAACCCAAATATTCGAGCAACTTGAGGCGAACGGGTTTCGGCTTAACAAGAAAAAGCCCGACGTTCGGGTTGTGATGAAGGACAGAGGCGGAATTTACGTTTCAGAAGGTAAAAACACAAAGTTGGACAAAACCCATTTGATACAAACACTGAAAAGCGAGTTTTTGGTTGAGAGTTGCGATGTTATTTGTGGCGACGACGAAATCACTGAAGACGATGTCTACGACGCAATGAGTGGCGATGTGTGGTATGGTCCGTCTATCACTGTGATGTGTAAGAGCGACGTGTTGGACGAAGACACAAAAGAAGAAAAATTGAACAAAGAGCAGACGGTGTGTGTATCTGTCGAAGAAGACGAGAACATACAAAAGTGTGTGGAAATGATTTGGGAAAAACTTGGACTGATCAAGACGTATTTAAAATCGAAAAGTGGCGATGTTGATTTGGACACACCAATTGTGTTGATGAAAAGCAAAGCAACTGTTGAGTTGTTCTGCTTCAAAATTAACCGAAATCTAGTAAACGAAATGAAGTATGCTATGGTTTGGGGAACAAGTGTCGAGCACTCTCCACAGCGAGTGAACAGCGATCACATGTTAGACGACGATGATGTGGTTCAAATTGCGAAGTAAATGTCTTAACAGATCACTAATATAATACAGTTCTATGATTCCTCGATTCTAAATTTAATATAACATAAATACTATTCTCATTTGAATTTCAATTGATTTTTGTTAAATATAAATCACTGTATTATAATTTTCTATTACCGAACCATATTTAATTGAAATGTGTATAGTAAAAGAAATGGTACATATTTGTACCATACTAAATGTTAAAATAGCTCATTTTTAAAACAATGAAAAGGTTAATAATAGAATTATTCAAAGAACACGAAAAGTCCCGAAGTTATACGTTTAAAATGCTTTACAAGTTAGAAAAACAGAAGATGAGAAATACTTCAAATAGATGAGTAAAGTATTTGAAAGTTGCCTTCAAATAACAAGTTCTGGCAGTTTGTATAAGTTGGTGAGTAAAAAGGGGACATGTCGTTGTATAGACTAAAAAAAGTGTTAAATAGGAATGGATGTAATAACAATAAAAGAATGCGGACTCCAAAAGGCGTCTAACCAAAAGCGATACCAAAAACAAAAATTGGTGCATTTCAGGAATAATTAGAGTTAGGAGGATTTGGGTAGTTTGCCAAGTTTTGTCACGTATAGAACAGGATTTATACATCTGCAAACAGAACTTACTTATTAAAAATGCGTGCACGTATGGTTGGACCAGGCTCTTCTTCACAGAAACAAAAGGGACCAGTTTGTGACCCAGCGAAATACTACGGCTGCGGCCCAACATCAAACACAAACACTGGATATAGAAAAGGCTCACAAGCCGCCGGACCACTTGCCTCAAAGGGCACATGGGCTGCTACCACTGATATCGGAGCAACTGAAGCTGTAGGAGCCAACACTTATGAAGCCGGATACAGAAAGGGATCACAAGCTGCTGGTCCTTTGGCTTCAAAAGGCACATGGGCTGCTACCGAGGATATTGGAAAAACCGAGGCTGTTGGTGCTGAGCAATATGAAGCTGGTTATAGAAAGGGATCACAAGCTGCTGGACCACTTGCCTCTAAGGGCACGTGGTCTGCTACTACCGATATTGGAAAGACTGAAGCCGTTGGAACCGAACAATATGAGTCTGGTTATAGAAAAGGCTCTGAGGCTGCTGGACCACTTGCTTCGAAGGGTACTTGGGCTGCTACTGCTGATATCGGAAAGACTGAAGCCGTTGGCACTGAGCAGTATGAACAGAATTATAATAAAGCACCAGAAGCTCATGAAGAGGAACAACGCAAACTTGAAGAAGAAACAGCACAAGCTGCACAGGCTGCTGAAGAAGCCGCCCCAGCGCAACAATAAGTGTTGTGATAACTCATTCGTTTCAGTAGCGTTCGTTACTTAAATATAAACAATTATTAAAATTATCGACAAGAAAACAGCAATAAAGTCTGAATTTTGAATGAAAAAAGTCATCGCCAAATTTGAAAAAAAACCTCAAAATGATCCACTTCAACTAAAAAATGTTAAATTGAACATTTGATGGGAATAAAGGCATTACTCCCCTTTTTGTCAACTATAATCCACAAAACTCCTCTTGCAAATTTTCGGAACAAACGCGTTGCAATAGACGGATATGCGATACTACATAGAGTGGCAACAAGAAACGCGAAAAGATTACTTTTACAACACGACACCGCATTTTTGGTCCAAGGGGTAATGGAGTTCGTCACATTTTTTAAGACACAGGGTATCATACCGTTATTTGTGTTTGACGGAGCAACACTCCCAGCTAAAATGAAGACAGAGGAGGCACGACAACTCAAGAGACAACAAGCTTTAGAGAACGCGAAACAATTGGACAAAGAGGGGAAAGACACAATGGCACTCAGTTTTTACAAGAAAGCTATTGACATCACCCCCAAAATGGCCTTTGACGTCATTAATGAGTTACGCCGATCCAATGTAGAGTATGTAGTTGCGCCGTATGAAGCCGATGCCGAATTGGCTTATTTAAGTCGGACTGGATATGTCGATTTAGTTGTGTGTGAAGATAGTGATTTGATACCATACGGGAGCACTGCTATTCTCTTTAAAATGAACGTTGGGGAAGGTGTGGCGGATTTGTATAAGGCAGCAGATTTACCACTTTCGCCATTTGGGAGTAATGTCTCCCTCTTTCTTGTGCAGATAGTATGTGTTGTGGCTGGATGTGATTACTTTGAGGGGATAGAAGGTATTGGGATGAAAAAAGGATTGGAGATGCTGAAGAAGTGTAAGACCGAGAAGGACGCGGTGTTTGAGATCAAGAAAAAGAAGAAGATGTCTGGCGATGAGGCGTTGCAAGTACAACAGAAAATCAGAGAAGCACTTTTTACATTCAATCACCAATATGTTTATGATATTGAAGACAAATTGATTGTTAATTTAACTGAAATAGAGGCGAGTGAAAGAACGTTGTTTGATGATACCACCATTGAAAAGGTATTGGGAAAGAAATTTAGTAATGACATTGGGAAAAAGATAGCGATCGGAAGTATTGATCCGAACACTCTTGAGATTTTTGGCGATATCAAAAGTACAGGAAACACCCCGAAGAAAGCAACTGTTGAGACACAAACACGGAATATTGCGATGCTCCTACAAAGAGTCAAAGAAAAACAAAATGAAGAAGTCGACGAGAAAGGGTGTACAAATGAAGAAGAAAACGTGAACGAAAAAGTTGAGGCAAATGTTTTGGACGGGGACTTTTTGGTAGAAGAAGAGAAGAAGGACGATACTTACAAAAGCATGCTGAATAGTGTGTTGATCGACGGAGACCCATTTGAAAACGTCGACGAGTTCGTTCTCGAAAATGAAGAGTTGATCAACACAAGAAAGAGGGAACCTACAGATCCCGTCACGACAAGCAACTTTATTGGGAATGAGAAGTTGTCGATTGACAGCTTCCAGCCGTTAAGAAAATATGATTGAATTTTTATTAGAAACTAATAGTCTTTTTGTTTAAAAAAATAGGTAAATAAATAAATAATAAAGCGTTTTATTAATTGTCAATTTAGGGTTGACCGGTTTTTTTGAAATTAATTGATAGAAAGTAGTTGGGGATCCCAAACGTGTGATATATTTTTAAAAGAAAGTAAATGTCTTGTATAATAGAGATGAATAATAAGTGTTTGGGAATAGAATCTATTTTTTATAGAAAAAGGAAACCCTACGTTAGTAACTGAAAGAGTTTATTGTCGTTATTTTTTATATGAAATGTACTATTATCAAAAAGTTGGTCATTCTTGAAGTCCACACTACTTTCCACAAATAACCAAATAATCCAAAACCATAGTTTATAGTTCTTAAATAGGTTTAAACTCTTGAAATTGTTTTTTTTTGAAAGACAAAAAAAGAAAAAACTTTCCGTTTTATAAATATGACAACAACTTTTTCTGTAAATAGTTAATAGTAAATAAGCTATATAATAAACCATTCAAAAATATAAGAAGAAGTCATGAAGGAAGTGGAAGTGAAATTTTTTGATTAGGGTTCTTTGGTTCATATATAAGGCGTTCGACATGAACTGAAAGCAACAGTTTCTCAAGAATGATTGTGTATATGGATGTTTTCACTGGTGATGAGATGTATAACGACTCATTCACAATTAGACAAGAAGGATGCATGGATATCATCGACGCCAAATTCATTGAGAAGAGAGAAGAAGACTTCGGAATTGCTTCTAATGCTGATGAAGATGCCGAAGAAGGAGCTGCTGGTGAAGGACTTGATGCCCCAGGCGTCGAGAAGGTCATTGATGTCGTTGAAGGAGCACAACTTGTCCAACAAGATGGGTTCACCAAGTCTGCTTATATGGCACACATCAAGGGGTATTTCAAACACATGATCGAGCACTTGACTGCCACCAACCCAGAAAGAGTTGCTGGCTTCAAGACTGAGGCTCAAGCCTTCGTCAAGAAAGTCATTGAAAACTTCAAGGACTGCACTTTCTACTCCGGAAAGTCCATGGACGTCGATGATGGATGCCTCATTGTTTCAATTTACCACGATGGAACCAACCCAGTCTTCTACTTCTTCAGAGACGGAATGAAACACGAGAGATATTAATATATTTTTATCGTCTATTTATATGTTCACAACTAATTAAAACAATCTATTAATAATACTATAGTTATAGTTTCGTTGTTAAAAATAGAAAATAGTCTATTTTTATTATAAGCAAACCATATCAATAATATTTTATTAATTAAAATATTAATTAATAAAAAAGTAAAAAATGGATAGTTTTTAGAATAGTTTACAAAATTAGAAAAATAGAAAACAAAAGAAGAATGAAAGAAATGGTCTTAATGAAGTTTTTCGAATTCTTGCATGCAACTGACCAAGGCTTTGACTGACTCAATTCTGACCGCATTGTAACATGATGCTCTGAACCCACCGACAGATCTGTGGCCCTTAATTCCAATCATTCCTTGCTTAGTAGCGAAGTTATAGAATTCTTCTTCGAGTGCCTTGTATTCATCGTTCATCACAAAACAAATGTTCATGATAGATCTTGAATCTTTCTCAACAGTCCCTCTGAACAACTTGTTTCTGTCGATTTCTTCATAAAGGATTTTGGCCTTCTCTTCATTCATCTTATGAATAGCTTCAACACCTCCCATCTTCTTAACCCACTTGAGAGTTTGATTGATGGTGTAAATAGAGATCACTGGTGGAGTGTTGTACATCGAGCCATTGGCAATATGGATCTTGTAGTCCATCATGCTTGGGAGTTGTCTTGAGACATGGCCCAAAACTTCGTCTTTGACAATGACAATTGTGACACCAGCGCAACCACAGTTCTTCTGAGCACCAGCGTAGATTAAAGCGTACTTCGAGACATCAACTGGTCTGGAGAGAATATCAGAAGACATATCAGCAACTAATTTGACTGGACAATCAATGTCTTTTTTAATTTCTGAACCATAAATAGTGTTGTTGGTAGTTATATGGAAGTAATCGACATCTTCTGGGATTTTGTATTCAGGGATGTAGGTGTAATTCTTGTCTTTAGATGACGCTACAACTTGGACTTCACCAAAAGCTTTTGCCTCCTTGATAGCTTTAGATGCCCAAACACCGGTGTCAAGATACGCAGCCTTCTTCTCCAACAAATTCATAGCAACCATCAAGAATTGAAGGGAAGCTCCTCCACCCAAGAACAAGACGGAGTACCCAGCTGGGATGTTCAAAACTTCTTTGAAGAGGGCGACAGTCTCGTCCATAATCGCCATCCAATCCTTTGATCTATGAGAAATCTCCAACAGAGACATCCCATTCTTGAAATTTTGAACTGCTTTTGTCGTGTTTTCAATAACTTCATCAGCAAGTGCACAAGGTCCTGCGCCAAAATTGTGAACTGGTCCGGTTCTCATTACTATCTTGATATTTCTTTCGAGTTTCTCGTATTTATTTGAGGTTTCAAAGCGGTGACGTGGAGGACGTCGAGCAAAAGGAAGATGTCTGTGATACAAGAAAGACTCTATTTATACTCGAAGTTTCTGTCTTGAACAGAGCATCAAGGTCGATTTGGTCTCACACCTTCCATTCACTTTTTGTTCATCTTTTTCGTTTACTTCTATTTTTAGTGGTGGAAGAACTGTTAAGCCGTTTCTTTTGAACACAATTTCTATTCCTCCCAACTTCTTCACACTCAAGTCTTATATTTTATTAATTACATACTATATATTATAGTTCATCTGAAACACTTCACAAATTCTGAAGTGTTAAATTTTTTTGACGTTTTGTATACCTCCGAAGATCTAAAATGTTATTATCACAAGATCAAAGACCTCAAAGTCACTTTTGGTTCAAACTCTCTGAACTATTCAATAATAACACTTTTACTATCAATTATAAAATTTGTTTGGATGACACAAAATGAACACTTTATTTATTAATCAATTCATTGAGTTGGATATCATTGGGGTCGATCGTTGTATTTATCTTCGAAACAATCTCATAGATGTTTTGGAGGAAGTTCCGCGTCTGGAACACTTTCTCGTCTTCACCTTTAGCGTTCAAAACAGACTCCATTTTTGCTCTGATGTACTCTTCTACGTCTTTGTCTGTTATTTCCTGTTTAACTATTTTCACAACTTCTTTCTTCTTTGGGACATGCTTTAAAAACTCTGCGACGTCTAATGGACTCACTATTTTGTCATCTATTTTGACAGAAATACCAAACCCAGTCGATGGAAGATACGCCGCCAGTTGTATGTGATAAATTTTAGAATCGCACAATTTGTTCCCATCAAGACTCACACTTGTCAAGTTATACAGTCGGCTAAAAGCTTCTTTCACGTTGTCCAAGTCTTCAATCAAATTATTCTTAAACGACTTTGAGTTATTTTATTCCTTCCTTTCGAAGACAACAAACGATAGTTCGAAGTTGTAAAAAGACACCGAACGGACAGAGGGTAGTGATCTTATTGTTATCAAGTGAAATCGACGAGATGGACCCAACTATTTGACAATTCACATTTTCAATTCTGTTGTTGTTCCCAACAAAGACGTCGAGAGGTCTCTCTCCGATGTTTTCCAAGCATGTCAAGTTGTTATTCGACACGTCAAGAAACTTAAGTCTTGGGAAATTGGTTGGTGTAAAACTGCCTTTTTTAATTTCAAATAAGTTGCATCGCGTGACATAAAGGGTCTCCAAGCTTTTCCACTCTTTCAAGTCAGAAAACAGTATTTCTTCGGCTACTGTTTGCTCGACATTGTCGACACGAACTTCCTTTAAAGTCTCTGGGAGGTTTCCTAACACGTACTTCCCTGAAAGTCCAAGGATTTCAAAACGAAGCAACGGCGAGACGGAAACAAAGGTCACTTTAACTTCCTCAACAACAGTTCCTTTCTCTTCACTCTCCGGTATAATTTTCAAATGAGTTAACCGACGGAGTAAAGCGCGAATGGGTTCTCCAGATGGTAATGTCACAATAGTATTTAAATTAGTAATTATTTTAGGGTTAACTATCATTGGTCGCACAGTTTGTTGACGTAAAGTACTTAAAGCAACGTCGAGTGTTGTGTTTCCCGTAAGGGGAACTTCCTCCTCTTTACCTTTTGCTTCGAAAATGGAGCGGAAAGATATCATCTCTTTTTCAAGTTCGTCTGCTATATATATAGTATTGAGTTTAGTTGAATAATAGTGATCTTTTTATTAATAAATAAATAATTATTTATTTATTAATGAATAAATATGAAGATATTAAATAACTCAATTTTATACTTAATAAAACTAAACTAAAAAGAATAAATGACACAAACAGAAGACAGCATAAGAGAAAACGAACGACTCAAAGATATGATTAGTCACTACATAGAAACGCTGGTAGACTGCGCGGAGAATTATATGCAAAATGAAGACCACCCCGACCAAGTGGTACAAAACCAATACCAAGACACTCTCAAAAACATTTTAATAACAAGAAACCAAATCATTGGACACATCGAAGCACTTAAACTCAGTCAACGTAACCCGGAGAGTATAAGGGATGAAAGAGCATTCAAACAAGAATACCAACAAAGTGTCGTCAATAACACCGAGACAATCACAAACGACCACCCCAAATTGAAGGAACTGAGAAGAAGAATGTGGGCTGCAAAGCATACAGAACCATTCCCAGAAGACGATAATGAGATCATCGTTCAAACCACAAACACATTCATTTGCCCACTCACGAAAAGGAGATTTGTCGAGCCATATAAGTCGAAAGTGTGTGGACACATATTTTCAAAGGATGCGATTTTCAACTTGATTGGACATGTCAAACAGATGAAATGCCCCTTTGCGGGATGTGACAAAATGGTTACCAAAGATGACTTTCAGTTGGACTATGAAACAGTGCACGCGATGGAGCGAGAAGCCAACACTAAAATGTCAGAGGACGACTCCGATGATGGTGAGATTGTTTAATTGTGAGTTGCTTGATTTAAGCACAGTGATTTTAACCAACCATTAGATTGTCGCGAAGCACCTTTCGAACGAGTTTTGAAATAAAAATAGATAATGTTTTGTTTTCAATTTTTTTAACAAGTCGGGATAACCCTACTTTTTGATAGCTTTTAAACTGATATATACGAAAAGAGTGTCAATGGACGGAAGAAAGATATGGTTTTTAACACTGACACAAAGATGTAACTTGAGGTGCAAGTACTGTGGAAGTGACGAAGTCTATGACACGGACATGGAAGACTTAAACCCGTGGCCAATGGAAATAGATTACGATCTTACTGTTCTGAAGAAATTGGGAGAAGAAGTTAACCCTATTATTTGTTTCTATGGAGGTGAGCCATTACTTCGCCCTGACATCATATACGAAGTTATGGATATGATTCCACATGCAGAATTCATCTTTCAAACGAATGGGACATTGTTGAGCACCATAAAAACTGAATATGTGAATAGGGTTGGCACGATATTAATATCATTGGACGGAGACTCGAAGAGAACAAATTTCAAAAGAGGTGCCAACACATATGAAAAAGCTATTGAAAACGTGAAGCTGATAAGAATGAATGGGTACAAAGGAGATTTGGTAGCACGAATGACTGTTTCTAAAGGATCACAGATATATGAGGATGTTAACCATTTGATTAACTTGAAGTTTTTCGATCATGTCCACTGGCAACTGGACGTGTGTTGGGACTCACCAGCATACGTGTCTTGGGACTTTAAGTTCATTGAGTGGAGAGACACTGATTACCTCCCAGGTATTCATAGATTGGTTTCTGAGTGGGTCGACGTGATGAAATTTTCGGGAAAGGTGATGGGCATTGCGCCATTCACAGCGATGATGTATTCGATACTCACCGGAGAAAAAATGGCACACGTCCGGTGTGGGTCTGGATTCACGTCATTCAATATTGCGACCAATGGTGATATCACTGCTTGCCCTATAGCACCAGACATGGACATTTATGGAAAAGTCCAAGACAAAGACTTTGTCGAAGAGAAGATGGTGAACAAAGCCAAATTGATTGATCCATGCAACAAAGAACATTGCGATGTATTTGAACTTTGTGGAGGAAGATGTTTATATGCAAATGGTTCGAAGTGGTGGGGTGACGAAGGGTTCAATGAAGTGTGTAAAAGCATACGAGGGTATATTAAAGAGATTCAGGACGTTGTACCAACCGTGAAACAACTGATTGAGGAAGGGAAATTGAAGATTGAGGATTTCCACTATCCCAAGTTCAACAACTCAATAGAAGTGATTCCATAATTTATTGTTTTCGTTGTTTTCTTTATACACAGAAATTGAAATGAAGAAACCCTAAAATGAATTAAAGGACAGCAGCCTTCTTTGCCGCTATACGTTCACTCTCTCTCTTAGCTCGTTCTTCGTCTTGTTGTCTCTTCTTCTTTTCTTCAGGCGTCATCAAAGACTCTTCAAACGCTTTTTGTTCGGCTGCTTCCTTCTTTGCCCATTCTTTACGTTGAGCTGCTTTCTTCTCTTGTTCGGCTTTACGTTTAGCTTCTCTGTCTTGTTTAGCTTTTTCTCTCTCAGCCTTTCTTTCTGCTGTTCTTCTCTTCATGACTTCCATTGGATCTTCACCAGCCATCGTCTCGGTAAATTCCTTCTTTCGTTCTTCTAAGTCCGCCTCCGCTCTCTTTTTAATTCTCTCCATCTTCTTCTTTTGATCATTTTCTTCCTCTTCCTTCCGCTTTTTCTCCTCTTCGTCTCGGCGCTTTCGCTCAGCCTCTTGCCTCTTAAGATCATCCAATTCTCGCTGTTTTCTCGCGTCAAGACGTTCTTTTTGTTTACGCATTCTGTCCTCCTCCATCTGTCTTCTTCGTTCTTCCATATCCTTTCTCGCCTTCTCTCGAGCAGATTGAATCGCCTTAAGTCGATCTTCACGCTCATTATGTCTCTTCATTGCAGGGTCTTCATTCTCTAATTTCTTCTGTCGCTCAGCTTCTTTGGCCGCAGCTTCCTTCTTAAGTTGCTCGTCACGTTCTTCCGCTTTTCTCTCCTCTTCCTCTTCTTTACGCATTTTCTCTTCTTCGTCGTCAGAGTCGATTTTGGTTGCTTTCGCGTCTTTTTTGTTATCAACTTCGTCGTCGGACTCTTCGGATACTTTACGGTTCAAAGCAGCAAACGCCTTTGCTTTTGCGTCATCGGCGGCCGCTAAGTCCTTTTTGTCTTTGTCGTTCTTCGCATTACGCTCTTTCTTCTTTTTCATGATGTCTGCTAAGTCGTCGTCCGAAAGATCATTGTCGCTATCAAGCGAATCTTTTTTGGCTGCAGTCTTCGTGTCCGTTTTTTTGGTTGGTACGTCGTCATCATCGGAATCAGACAAGTCAATTTTCTTTGGAGCCGCCTTCTTTGGTTTAATATCATCATCACTATCGGATAAGTCTAGTGAGTCTTTTTTTGCTGCAGTCTTAGCTGCTGGCTTTTTCGGAGATAAATTGTCATCGTCGGAGTCAGACAAGTCAATTTTTTTTGTGGCTGTCTTTTTAGCTGGTTTTATATCATCATCACTATCTGACAAGTCTAATGAATCCTTTTTAGCTGGGGCCTTAGCTGCTGGTTTCTTGTCAAGTAAGTCATCGTCATCGCTGTCTGATAAGTCGACTTTTTTGGCAGTAGCCTTTTTTGCTGGTTTAATATCGTCATCACTGTCGCTAAGGTCTAAAGAGTCTTTCTTAGCAGCAGGTTTTTTTGGTGACAAGTCATCATCGGAGTCACTTAAATCCATCTTTTTTGTCGCTGCTTTCTTGGCTGGTTTTTTGTCCAACAAATCGTCATCATCATCACTGTCTGACAGGTCAATTTTCTTGGCAGCCGTCTTCTTTGGTTTGACATCCAAGTCATCGTCGCTATCACTTAGATCAACTTTCTTCGCTGGTGCTTTCGCAGCAGGTTTTTTGTCTAACAAGTCATCGTCATCAGAATCGGACAAGTCAATTTTCTTGGCAGCGGTTTTTTTAGCCGGTTTTATATCATCGTCGCTATCGGATAAGTCTAATGAGTCTTTCTTCGCTGCGGTCTTAGCTGCTGGTTTCTTATCTAACAGATCATCGTCATCGGAATCAGACAAACTGATCTTCTTTGTGGCTGTCTTTTTAGCTGGTTTGATATCGTCATCACTATCTGACAAATCTAGTGAGTCTTTTTTAGCAACTGCTTTTTTTGTTGGTTTCTTATCTAACAAATCATCATCGTCACTGTCTGATAAGTCGATTTTTTTAGTCGCAGTCTTCTTTGGTTTCAAATCAAGGTCATCATCAGAGTCACTCAAATCGAGTTTTTTTGACGGTGCTTTAGCAGCAGGTTTCTTATCTAACAAGTCATCGTCGTCACTGTCTGACAAACTAATTTTTTTTGTTGCTGTCTTTTTTGGCTTGATATCCAAATCATCATCACTGTCTGAGTCACTTAAATCCATTTTCTTTGCTGCTGCTTTCTTTGTTGGTTTAGTATCCAAGAGATCGTCATCGTCACTATCACTCAAATCAATTTTTTTAGACGCTGTTTTCTTTGGTTTAATATCCAAGTCGTCGTCTGAGTCTGACAGATTAATTTTTTTCGCTGACGCCTTTTTAGTTGGTTTAATATCCAAGTCGTCATCATCTGAATCACTTAAGTCGATCTTTTTTGAAGCTGGTTTCTTAGCAGCGGGTTTTCCTGAAAGGAGGTCGTCGTCGCTATCACTAAGATCAAACTTTTTCGAAGAAGTCTTCTTTGGTTTAAAGTCCAAGTCACTGTCTGAGTCGCTCATTTTTTGTTTTAGTTCTATTCCAAGTTCCATTAATGGACGTGCAACAATTTCAATTTCGTCGGACTATCTTTCAACAAAATAACGGGGGTTTAGTTATTTGCTTTTTGAAAAGTTTTTTCAATCCACTTCCCTTTTCAAGTTGTTTTTGAAAATAATTAACTATAATGGTATCACATTGTTATTATAGTTTTAAAATTTGTTTTCCAAAAAATTTTTTATAGTTTTTTATTTTTTGGCATTTACTGTCTCTGTTTACTATTTTCTTTTATTACTATTAAAGTTTAATTACCAACTATTTTATTTAGTAAAAAATTTTAGAAAATTGGTAAAATTTATCAATCAACAAAATAGTATATAATTACTGTAATTTTATATAGTTTTTTAGTATAGTAAAAATATTAAAATAATATTTAATAACGAATTATTATAAATAATAAAACAAATAGTTAATGTAACCATAATTTTGGTTATATTAAAATACAGTGAATATTTTTCGTGAGGAATAAAAAACGAATAACAAAAAAATTTAAAATGTTTTTCAAACCCTCCAAAAAAAGAACTCAATGTTTCATTACTAATGTACGCAATACAGCAGCAACAACAAACCACACAAAAGTACATTAAGGACTACAGGTTCTTTTCTTTCGACTTTGTTACACAAACCGTTTGTCAAAGTCAAAGTGTCGTTCCATCAAGTCCAGAGATACAATCGAAAAAGTACACGCCACTTACTGTTGTTAACACACAGCAAAGTGCTCAAATCACAAGCTCAATGTACAAACCCCAAGTATTCAACACAAATTTTCAACAACAACCTTCACACCCTCAAGAAACAAAGTTTCAGCAACAAAGTTTTCAAGGCACTCAACAGAGCATGAACGGTGTTCTTCAACAGAATATCAAAGTGCTGACTCCTCCCTTTTCATTACCAAAGACAGAACCACCAAAGACTCAAGAGGTTAACCCCATCAATGCAAAAGGGGTTGGTTTCCAACCACCACTTATTTTGCAACAAAATAATGTTCAACCCGCTCACCAAAGTACTGTCGCACAACAACCAATACTTAATGAAAACAAACTCGAAGTCGTCAATCAAAACTTGGCAACTCCAACCAAAGAAGAAATCAAAGAAGCTGTGCCTCTGAATTTCAATGGAAACGAAGAAGTTAAAAAGATGATAGAAATTCCAAATATGTCAGTTCCTCAAAAAAGTGAACTTCCTGTGCAACACCAAATCGAGGAGATTCCAAAGGAACATTCAGATGCACCACAACAACTTCAACAACACACTCAAATCACACAAATCCCTCAACCAATGCAAATTCCTCAAGAACTTCCAACAGTTCAAGTCACTCAAGACAATCAACCACCTCAACCAATGGACGCACAACCACCATTGGACTTCATAGAATTGCAAGTGGAAGAGCCTTTGGATTCGCCTCAAACATCAGTGCCAATTCAGCCACCCCCAGTTTCACAACAACAAATTGACCCACCAAAGCTTCCAGACCCAGAACACATGACTCCTCTACAAAGGAAAAACTACGAGAACGAGAAACGGAAAATGGACGCCAAAGTTAATCCTTATTCCAACCAAGGACCACCAACAGTTCCTCTGAAAGGTTACATGATTAAGGAAGTGTATGGTGTTCGTGTTCCTATTATATACAGACAAGGGTTTGTTTTCTCAAGAATCTATCTTAAAATAGATTCTCTATATAGTTAATTAATAACAATTTAACTATACAACAAACTATTGGTTTTACACTTAGATGCTACGAATTACTCAACAAACACTTCTGCCAAATGGGATATTCACCAGAGGAAGCGCGTGCGCACGCAATTGAAGAAGAGAAGGCGCTCTCCGAGCACTCGTCTGATTCCCAGAATTTCTTGATCCACCGATCACGGCGGTTCAAAATCCTCGGCATTGAGTTGCCGAAACAGAAGAAAGACAAACCAAAGAAGAAAGAAAAGAAGGTGGCCAAGCAGTGAGTAACTTATAGATATAATTCAGGTATACAGTTACGGTTCGACAATACACTTATGAATTACGACAGTTTGAGGATGTTCTGCAACTTTTGTTTGCTCACTTTCAACGAGACGACCCCACGACGTATTGTTATAAGTCCTCTCTCGCTTAACCACTTTAGAGTCTTTTTGTATGCTAAGAACGACACGGTTTTGTTTGTTGCACTGAATGCATTAAAGCACTGTTCAATGCTACAAGCATCGCCACAGACTATCCCAGAAAGGACTTCCTTTTCTAAACTACTTAACGAAGCTGTTTGATCCAAAACAACAGCCGATCTTGTCTTTGTCTTCGGAGCGTCTTGTGTTACTACGGGCGTAACGAACCAACTTTGATCTTTCCACCTGTCTCCCGTTATTGTGTTAATCACGAGTCGCATTTTGATCATTTGAGCAAAGGAAAAGAGGAAGGGTCCATCGACTGAATTGGTGTTAAGAATGAATCGTGTTGTTGGGAAATTTGATATTAAAGTTGGAAGTAAGTCGATGAAGAATTGCCTGTGGGAAAGGAGAAAGGGAGTGTCAATGTCGTTGAGTACAAATAGGTAATTTCGCTTCACTTCTTTCGTTGGTGACAAATTGGAGAGAATGTAATTCACGTCCGCAGTCGTTTTGAAAGAGAAGTCTTGGTTGATTGGATACGTTGTTGTTATTTTGTTGTATATCTGGAATAATGCACACGCACAGTTTCTCTCGTTCGTAAAGTGTGAACAATTGATATATTTCGGTGATAACCCTTTAATTCTCTCCACTAAAGATTTTGTTGAGTAACACGATTTGTCACAAAGACCAGTGTTTAAAACGTTGTGACAAATAATGGTACATGGCATCAGAGAAGATTTGTAGAATGAATTTCCAATGGTTCCATCTGTCTCCGATTTTTGAATTCTTTCTGTGAGATCAAAGCATTTAAAAGTCATCTTCTTTTTTGGAAGGAATTCGAGTAATGTTGATGACATTTGTTTGATGTGGAAAGTCTTTTTGTCTTCTTCCATTTGAATAAATGAGTTTTTCTTTTTTGTACCTTTTCACAAATTTTAAATAACATATATTATATTATTATTTATATTCACTATATTATAATATATATATATATATATTATATTAGATATTAGATATCTATTATGATAGTAAATAATATTGACAAAGAAGAAACATTTTTGTTCCAAATTCTTTGTTTTAAAAAATGAAAAAAATAGAAAACGAATAGAATTATTAAAATTAAAGCGAACTAGAAAATTAAAGGAATGAGTAAACCCAACATCTCAGCAAATGTGTGTTCTTTAATCGTAACAAAGGAAAAAAAATACAATTTGAATATTAACGGTTAGATTGTCATAGTTGGTGCAAGTGCTGTTGGAAAGACAAGTTTGTCGAATCAGTTGGTT
>NW_004191777.1:577734-591754 GCF_000330505.1 Entamoeba invadens IP1
GTTTGTCTTCTCTTTCGATTTGAATTAAATAGTTCTTTTATAATAAAAATACTATTTACTATACTATAATACAAAGGTATGACAAGAAGTGTGGACAAGAACAATACAAGTCATTAGCGAGTCAGTATTACAGAGAAACCCAAGGTGCTCTCATTGTGTATGACATAACGAACAGGGATTCCTTTGATTATCTTCAAGAATGGATCGATGATGTTTCGATGTATTGTCCCCAAGGTGTGAAAATAGTGTTAGTTGGGAATAAGGTTGATCTTGAGAATCAAGCGCGTGCGGTGACTTACGCTGAAGGTAAAAAGTTTGCTGATGAGGGTGGATATGACTTTTTCGAGACCTCTGCCAAATTGAATATCAAAGTAGAAGACGCTTTTCGAGGGTTGGTCACCAAGATCGTCCAGGCTGATCATTCGCACACGACAGAAGTCACCCAGAGTTCACAAGACCGAGTCAAAATAACTCAACAAAAAACACAAGAGGAAAAGAAAGGGTGTTGCTGATATCATTTTTATTGGTTTATTGGGGTTTGAAATTTTCATTTTCTAATGACAAGTTTGACTTTGGTTTGTCCGAATCTTTTTAATAGTGAATTCTAAGATTCTTCAAGAAAGGAATTGTTGTTGTTTTTTAGTCGAACACAACGAGCTTTTTTATCTCCCGATGAGTTAAAAAGTGCTAGGAATGCTGAACTTTTTCATTTGAAGTTGAATCTTTTCTATTAAAAGAAGTGAACGGAGAAGAGATGAACAAATTCTTATCAAATACATCAAATTCAATTAACAAAAAGATTCAAATTCAAAAAATGGTAAAAAAAGAAAGAAGATCAAAGAGAAGGCAAATCCGTGTCTTCTGTATAACTGGTTCCGTTTGTAGAAAAAAACATTTAAAAAATTCTCTGTAAGAAAAATGAGAGAATTACAACTCTGTAAACTGAGAAAGAGAGATGGCAAAGGTCAGTGCGGGTGGATCGCGTGCACAACAGGACACATTCATACAAAATGCCAAGAAAACTATTGTTCTTGTCGAGGAGATCAGAACGACTGAGAAGGAATTATTCAAAAAGGCAAAAAGGTGGGTTCAATCCATCCAATGTTTGTTATTGGTGGAGTGACTTTGTGGTATTAATTATAGCTTTTTTTTGACGACTAAATTTAACTTCAAATCTTTTATCTTACGCATTTTCATTATCACTTGAGAGTTGATATAACTAAGATTTTAAAATATACTAACAAACAGCTGCAGCTCATAACGGAATATCTCTTTATGAGGCTTTCAAAACAGTCAATAACAAATTTACAGACAGCGATGTGAGTAACGTCCAACGTGTCTGTGGTGCACTGTCACAGTGTGGCGACGTGATTGAGAACTTTGTGCAAATACTTGACCACCTCCAAATAGAGTTGGACAAAACCATATGTAATCCTCTTGCAGACTTGATTGAAGGAGAACTCACTCTTGCAGCTCCACACGTCGAAGCGACACCAAAAGGTGGCGCATCCCCTCCTAAATTGTCACAAACAATTGCAACCACACAACTTGCTATCAATCGATTTGAAATAGTTTCGTTGAACATCTTTTCTGATGTGTTGAAGACGTTTAGTGTCATGGACGAAGGTATGAAGACACTCAAACTCTACAAACAAAGCGGAGAACAAGTCAAAAAAGACTCTGAAAATTTGAGTGCCGCTTATGTTGAGTGTTGCAAGACCGATCCAACCCTTTACAGAAATTACTTTGGGATATCTTTGATTGATTTACTTAACGAGGAAAATCGGATGAACGTCCAAATTCCATGGGGTCTTGAAAAGGCATTGAAGTACTTATTTGACAAAGGGTTAGACAAAGAAGGACTTTTCAGACTGAGTTCTACATTAGAGAGAGTGAACTACATGAAAATAAAGTTTTTGGCAATTACTTACTCAAACGAAGATCCTTATTTAGTCGCAAATGTCGTTAAAACCTTTTTAAAAGAGATACCTGGGTGCTTGATACCCGAGAAAGCGATTTATACTTTTGAGAAGTGGGAAAGTTTGTTATTTATTGTATCTACTTGTTATGTATTAATGAAGACTCAAATACAGAGAAACTGAAAGAAATAACAAACAAAGACGGCAATATTGATCCAGAAAAAGAAGAGAAATTGTTGTCTACAATTAACATTGAGATGGTTGCGTCTATACCTATGGAGAATTATACATGTTTGAAATATATGATAGCATTATTGTACCATCTGTCGTTGAGTGAGAAGTCGAAAATGAATGCAAACACTATTGCGATATGTATTTCCCCATCAATGTTCTATTCTTATCCAAATATGCAAGGAAAAGACCTTCTGGATTTTAACATGCGAATGAACAACATCTTTGCTTTCATTTTAACACACACAAAAACCATTTTCCCTTCAGCAAAAAGATGTTTCTCACGTCGGCAGAAGAGTGTCTTTTACAAGCAAAAAGATGCAGAAGGCCAGTTATTATCATGTGCGTCATCATCTTCCCCACAATTTACTACTCCACAAAAAAGTCAACAAAAAGAAATGCGGCAGTCGACTCCAAACACTTTTGCTAAGATGCAGTCACAATTCCAAACCCAAGAACATAGTCCAGACACTTCACAGAATTCATTCATAGCGCGACACAGACAATCGACGATGCTGTCTAAACGGTCAAAACCAAATCAAGCGTTCCAAACCCCAATTCTATCATTGCGTAAAGAAAGCGAAGTCGAAGCGAGTTCCCTTGCAGATGCTCAAATCGTCCCCGAAGACAAAAGCAGTTCATCTGATACAAATGTGTTCGACAAAAAAGACGACAACATTATCAACTTCCTCTGAGGCAATTGTTAATTTTATTTTACTTCAATTTGACTGTTCTTTTCATGTTCGTTCGAGTGGACTTTTCAATAAGCCCAAAATATGAACTCAAAAAATGGAGTGAAAATTCTAATTAAAAATTAAAGCTCCTTCTTCTCGCTGTTTTTCATCATTCCAGAAATTGTCTCGTCGATGTCTTTCCACTCTTCAATGTTCATCAGCGCACTTTGGATTTTACTCATTGGGTGAATGGGGTTGTTACACAAATCAATGGTCTTCGCTCGACTTTTCACCCCCTTATTGCACCACGACTCACACCAGAGCCACTCTTGGGGAAGTGAAAGAATGGGAACTCTTCCTTGGACGTAGTTTGGTAAATCTTGGTCTAAATTGGCAAGGTTGTTGGGGTCTGGAGTCAAGTTATTGTAGATCTCTCGGTAGACCGTACCAACATCATCTCTCCTGAAATTGTCAAAATCAATAATAAAAAGTGCTGAGATGTGATAAGGTCTTCCATTCAATGCATTCTTCCAACTCTCTTGGTACCAGAACCTATAGCTCTCGGTCTCTTTGTTGAGCCACTCTCCAACACAGAACGGCGTCATTGCAATCGCGTAATTCTTCATATCATAACTCCACAACTCGAATGCGTCTGCACGTGTGACTTGATCTGAGTCCATGAAAATTATTCGGTGGATATTTTGTGGGAACATCAAATCATTAAAGAACATCTTGTACGCCCAAATTAGTCGCGTTTTGCTCACTTGTTTGAACATGAAATATGGCCAATGGAAACGGACGTAATTCAGTTTAACACCAATCTTCTCAGCGTATTCGGGCAACGTCTTTCTTCCACTTGGAGAGAGGAAGTCCTCAACAAGCCAAAACCTGAGTGGATGACTTGTTTTATGTTTCACAGAGTACATCAGAATCTTGACGGTCCTCTCATAGTCTGCACCACCTGCAATCGTGAAAATCTCAATTTGTTCGTCATTCTTCCCACCGAAGAATGACGAAAATGACGAGAATTTCGAGTTGACAGAATTCTGTGTTGGTTGTGCGACTCTTTCAGATGGAAGAAGTGGTTCTTTGAAAACTTCAAGTCTCAGTGGAGCAAATAAGAATGACGTTGTGTCGAATTTACTTTGTTTGATAACAAACTTTGAAACATCGGAGTTTTCCAGGTGTAAAGAGTATGACCCTGGTGGTGTTAAAAGTTGGAAATACCCTTCTTTACTCACAGCTCCTTGTACCGAATTGCCATAATCTCCTTTGGCTGTCAAATAGAAGTACTTCTTTTCATTTCCGTCGTATATCGAATTGGAGAAGAAACCCTCTGCTACAATGCCTCTTATTTTATATTCCACGTGCTCTGTTGTGTTCCTCAAAAACTTTATATTGTCGATGTCACATGTTGCTAATTCCAAAATCGTGTCAACGCACTGCGGCGTTTCGATCTTTAATTGGTAGTTTCTCCCTGACGGCAAGCCCTTGATTTCTAAATTCTCGTCGACTCGAACTCCGTTGCGAATGATCGGTTTTGTCAATGTTTTTGAAATGTAAAATTCAGAAGGGAAGTCACCTCCACGACCAGGTGTTTTAATAAAGTTAATATCAATGGAGACTTGATTCGGGAAGAGGTCTTCTATGATGCTCAAATACTCTGCAGCCTTTTGTGCTTCTCTCATAATTGGGTCGATAAATAATGTGACAGACAGTTTTCTTTCTCTTGCCATTTTAGATGTAACAACCATCGAATACATGTTATTAGTTGTTCTTTTGTTCTTCAAAGAATCTTTCAGTACCAAAGTGGTGGCTAGCTCCAATTTCTTTATGCCGACTTCTCGAAGAAGGTAATCATGAAGAGAATTGTACAACTTTTGGATGATCTTAATTTGTTCGTTTAAATGCTCTTTCCCCACTACCTTAATTCCATCGTACACAAAATCACAATTTTCATTGCGCACTTTTGAAGCACTGCTGTGTACCAAGTGGGCAGCTTCTTCATATCGTTTGTTCTTAAACAGTTCAATAAATTTCTGTTCATCCTTTTCATCAACCAAATTTGCTTGAATCAAATATTCATTGTTCAAATTTAAGTCACTCAATTTCTTAATCAAATTTATTTGATCAGTTTCAGTCTTTGCTTTACATACACTGATAACATGTTTCATCATTTTCAATTCTTCTTGTGACAGCGTCAAAGTGGTTTCCGTGGAGTCACCAAGACTACTCTCTTCCAACACAAGAAGCTTCTTGTCAAATGTATTGATCCAATCAAAGTGATACAACAGTTGTAAATAAATTGATCTATTCTCGTCCAGTTGTTTCGATGAGATCAAATTCTCGAGTTGTCGTAAATCCTTTTGATACACTTTCCCCATTTCCATGTAAATATTTTTCGGTGTGATGAACATACCGTTGATGAAGAAGGCACTACTGTCAAACCCGTTTTTATTCATATAAGAAACTTTGTTCTCCACTTTCTCGTCTTTCAAAATGTTCTCAAACTTCTCAGTAAATGTCGCAACTCTTCCTCTATAGAAGTTTTTAATCACATTCTCCATATCTTGTGCAGTCTTAATGTTTTGGTCTCCGAGTATTTCAACAAATCTCATCAACCCATCAGTCCCCCACTTTCTATTTACATCATAAAATGCAGTGAAGAGTAATTGCGCGCCTTGAGTTTCGGGCAATGACACGGGAACGACGCCAAAGTGGAACGGTATCATATATCGTAACATTATAGTGTTCACAATATTCAACTGTTTTAACGCCTTTTCCATACCATCATCACCAGAAAAGTCTAATGTCGCTACAAACGTGTACAAATCCTTAGCAGTGAATCGGAAAATTCTGTAAGGATTATACTGGAAGAACGACTCCAAGTTTTTAGGGTTTCTCTCGTAGATTCGATTCTCAAACGAATTCACAAAGGTGATGATGTCGCTTGGTATTTTGAACCTCATGACACCTTTGTTGTTGTAATACTGAACACTCTTTGTGTACATTTCTTGTGGAAGTTTTAAAAGCGCCAGGTCCCGTATTGCGGCATCTTCAGTGCGAAGAAGCTCAAGTAAGTCATACACACTCTTCGTACTCAATTCAAAGTCGATGTTGTTGATCGAAAGGCTTTGGTCCTGCATCATCCGCATCTCCGCAAAGTCATTCGCAATACCATCTGCATTTGTTTTCAATAAGTCGACAATTTCAAGTGGAAAATTTGCGATGATCTTCCTCAAGTTTTCTCCGACAAGTGTCGTATTGCTTTTTAATAACTTGACAACCGCGGCCCTCAACTTGTCTTGATCCCACTCCTTTAGATAGATATAGTCTTCTTTGTCTTGCACAATACCGAACTCTCTCTTGAATGACCTGTGCATCATCTCCGCAGTAAATCCAGTGAAATTCATGTTGTCGAGTGGTGTGACGATACCATCTTTTATCACTTCTGAAGTATTCATTCTATCAATCGTATGAATTTTAGAAGGCGACAAGTAGATAGCAACAGAGCCAACCTCCTTCTTTGACACTTTAGAATATGCCTCTTCAACTGTGTTTTTGATTTTGGAATCTGGAATAACAATCACAGCGTTCGGTAACGACTCATCGCTTTTAATCAAATAAAGCAGTTTACTCTCTAGTGGCGATTTTGCAGCAAAGTGTTTGTCTCCGACCAAAAGTCCATCAAGCGTCACATTCATGTTATCCGACGAAACAACAAAGAGCATTTCACTGTGAAGCGCCAATGACCTTTCCAATATATTCTTGTTAACGTACTTTGAAGCAATGGAAATGATTGTATCATATGCTGTCTGACCACTCTGCGAAAACACTTGACTGGCGATGATCTGGTCGAAAAAGTCTTTAAAGTGTGTTGGGGTCGTTTTGTGTACATATGAAATGACTTCATAAATTACAGGAACATCTTTCCATGGTGTCCGGACACTCACCTCGACCTTCGCTATTGTCCCCAAGAATAGTGCAGCGCACACAAGAAGGAACATAACTTCTGTTTCACAGTTCTTTCACTTTTTTGTGAATCTTTGGGACTCTCAATCGTCTTTAAACCATTTGAAAGTATAAATAAACTATATTTCTTTTCTATTAAAAAATAACCATTGTATAACATTTTGTCGTTTTTTTGCCATGAAAAAATGTTTTTCAAAGAACTTTAAAACATGTAGTATGGACTTGCAAACGTTTTGTGTTGAAATTCGCGACCGTATAGTTGGTAGTATAGAAGTATTGGTGTACGAAGGGTATACTGAAGTGGCCACATCGAGGGAGGGATTTCGATCTGAAAACACGGAAATAGTATTATCACAAGAGATGCGGTTTGACAACATAGAAAAGTTTGGAAGAGGAAAACACATCAGCACGACTGAAATATTTTTAACGGAAACTGTTGTAGTGTTAACATACAACAGATTGAAAGTACTAATATTCATGAAGCCCGACTCGAATATTGGATTGATCTATTCTCTCCTCCCTTCCATTTCTACCGTGTTTTCTTCAATTGATCTTTAAACGACTTTTTCATTCTTTTTCATTGCAAAATTTCATCTTTTTTCCTTTGCAATCTTAAAAAATCCAAAGGAAATGACCGACAAAGAACTCGATTCTTTAACAGAAAAACTGTTGGAAGAAGAAGACAAGCACCACCCGGAGCATCGCCTTTCAAACACCGCAAAGAGGACGTCTGCCAGTGAAAAGAAAGACACTAAAGAAGAAGAAAAAAAGAGAAAGAAAGAGACAATCAATTTTATTAAGTCATGTCAAAACCCTAGCGACTTATTCCCTTATTTCAGGTCGGAATTTGTCTTCTATGCAATTTCGCGATATGTCAGTATGAATGATAGCAGTAAGGACGGGAAAGTTATTAATGACATATGGAAGAATAACCCAAAAGGAATTCCAATGATATTGGACCACGCGTTATCCCTTGGCGGAGAGAATGCAGTGACCACGATATCCCATTTCTGTTGTTGCTCTTTATTGATCCCACCAGAAGTCCGCGACTCGTGCTTCTGCAAAATCGCGGAGTATCTGCGGAAGAATCCCGCTTACATCGCGGACCTCCGGAGATTCGGCGAGTTCAACAAGGCGTTGAGTGATCTTGTGGAGCACCCCAAGGAGTCCGACTGCTTCTTTGTATCATGTGGAGCAATAGTTCGTTGTGATATTACTCTTCTCTCTGAGTATGCTGAGTTCACTGAATTAGTGAAGAGTGTTATAGAAACCCCAACTAAAGGCAAATTAGTATTTTTAATGATGTTACTCAAGACTCCAAAAGGGGTTGAAGTATTATTAGATATATTAAAGGATGTGGGGTCAATTGGTTCAAAAATAAAGAAAGAGGAAGGCGTGGACAAAGCAATCGAGATTTTTGTCAAAGAATATGAGAAAGCCAAAACGAGTTATGACAAGTTAAAAGAAGAAAAGAAGATCGAACAAGAGGAAGATTCAAAAAGATTGGAAAAAGAAGTCATTGAGAAAGAATTTGAGAGGATTAACAAACCCAAAACGAGTGAAGAAGTCAAAAACAGCGATGAGTGTCTGATTGTGTAAGGTTCATATTTTTTCTGTTTTTTATTAATGAGAAATGGTTAAACTACTATAATTTGTATTATTTTGTTATGGTTTTTATAATGGTATATTATAATTCTTTGTATTATTCAACAAAAAGTGGAACAAACAACTATTTAAAAATAAAACAGTAAGAATAATACAATAACGATCATAAAATATTTTTTATCTATAAAAACCAATTTATCCTTTATTATATAATTTAGTTTTAAATATTATGAATTTGTTAATTGAATGTGTAAGCCAAATAAAAAAGTGTAAATAAACAAAATTATATAGTTATTGATATAGAATTACCAAAAGTAATGATACCAATGTTAAAACAGTTCCATATTGAAACTATAAAAAAAGAAAGTGGTATGATTCTAGTGATCTTAGTAGCAATAGTGAGTGTGTGTAAATCAGAGACAGTTTTTGTGAAAGCCCAAGAAGATGAGGTAACAAAACGTGTCTTACCCGGGATGATCTTTCTTCCTCTTTTCATATTAGTGACGATGTTGTTTATAATATTTAGGACTGCGTTCCAAGCGATCCGCGAAAGAAGAAAGCGCCCACTCAACTCGCAAGAGGTAGTCGAACAAATGACTTCATTTTAATTTTAGTTTAATTTTTGTTTTATATAACAAAATTACAATTTTTTAAATAAAACGGAAAAAAAGGGTTTTCAAACATTTTCCTGAAATGTGTCAGTAATTTGAGGAAATTTGGTTAAAAGACTCCAACTTGAAAAAATAGAATGAAACAGTCGGAACAAGTGGATGCTTATTGTCAAGACTTGTTTAAAATATCGCGACAATTGACTGGATTTGCGTCGAAAATATCAGAAGGCGATGATTATAGAGAAATGATGTCATATCAAGCTTTTAATACCGCGACTGAGAAAACCCTAAAACACACCACAGAGTGTTTACAAGAGATCATGACACTCCACCCGAAATTGAAAACTAAAATGACAGTGAACGAAAAGGTTCGACCAACAGATGATGACGTCGTCTCACATGTTGTCGACTTCTTGTTGGAAGTTGTTGAGCTTGAAGAGTTGGAAGGACAAATGAGAGGGAAAATCGATACATCAAAGTCAGTGACAAACAAACCACAAACGAAATTCACAGACAAACCTGATAACTTCGCAACGACATACACCCCAAAGTGTCTTAAAAAGTATCACTCGGATTATCCGGTGAACACAGTACCCCATCCGTATATCAACGAAATCAGAAATTTACAATTGAGCGAATGGCAAAAAGTGCCTTGCAACCCGCAAGCCCCACTTTCATTTGAAAACACGCCGCTGTTATTTGTACAAAATATGGACGAATTGAATCGATTAATCAAAACCCTAAACAACGTTGATCAATTTGCAGTCGATGTCGAACATCATAGCGAACATTCATATAATGGATTTGCATGTTTGATGCAAATCAGTACACGCTCTGAAGACTTTGTTGTTGATGTGATCACGTTGAGGGATTCTATTCATTTGTTGAACGAACCATTTACAAACCCTAAAATTGAGAAAGTGTTCCACGGGTGTGACTTCGATATGGTTTGGTTATCGTATAACTTTGGATTGTACGTAGTTAATAATTTTGACTCGGGACAAGCTGCTCGATGTCTTAAATTGCAACATTTTTCACTCAAATTCTTACTTGAAAAATATGTTGGTGTAGAGGCCGACAAAAAGTATCAATTAGCCGATTGGAGAATCCGTCCCCTCACGCAAGAAATGATCAATTACGCAAGAGGCGACACACATTACTTGTTGTATATTTGCGATTTGATGCGCAACGAGTGTTTGGAGCAAAATGTGTTGTATGAGGTGCAAGCCAAATCCAATGAACTGTGTTTGAGGCTGTTTAAGCCAACAATTTACAACGACGCGGCCGTCGAACGCATCGCGAAGAAGTCGTGGATCAAGAAGTCCCAATTTAAAGCGTTCAAAAAATTGTTTTTGTTGCGAGACAAAATTGCACGAGAGGAAGATGAGAGTCCGCACTCAATAATGTCACAAAGTGTTTTGAACTCCATATTGTCCGAAGTCCCAACAGACTTTGAAAAACTGAAGATGGCATGTTTACCAAAGATCCCATACTTCGTTGAAATGCACTCAATGGAGATCATTAACTTAATGAAAGAGGAAATGGCTGAGGTGAAAAAAGGAGCAGAGGAACAACTGAAGACACAAACAACAGTGAATGATAGTGTAAAATTTGTGGAGACTACACTGGAAGATGGGTATGAAAGAACAGTGATACGAAGTACAAAAGATTTCATTAGCTTGTTTGACTGATTCACTTGAGAATGGACACTAATTGACTGATTTTTGTGGGTCGAGTTGACGGACTTTTATAATAGTAAACAAATAATAAAAGAACTATAATTGGTTAGTAAAAAGTATGTACAGACGACATAACATTATACATATTTGATGAGAAGGATGAGAGCAATACCAACAAGTAAGACACAAAACGTAAAAGAAAGAGCACCACAAAGCGAATAGATAAGGCACTTTTTACTTTTTGTGTTCACCACTTCACCGTCGAAAGAAATGTCTCTTGCGCCATTACTCGCTGCACTCTCAAAAGGGTTTTCTTCGAGTCTCTCGTTCAATTGAATGTAAGAGTCTTTGCCACTTTTTGGTACTTTGGTTTCACTTTGTTCTGTCGAGTTTTGTTGAATCAGCGGGAGTTCCTCCGCGTTACCAGAAATATCGCCAGTTGGTCGCGGTGGAATCTTTTTTTCGATCCGTGAGACAAACCCAAGATAGCCAGTCACCTTTTGCGAATAGTTCAAATTTGTATCTTCTTCGATCAGTGATTCGGGAACCCGAGAGGCAATTTCTAAGTATCTGTTGAATTGGTCGAGTAGCGTTTTCAGCTTTTTCATGCGAAAGTCATAGATGGAAGAATTGTTCTGATCACTTGCTTCTATAACTTGAGTTAGTGTTATCTTTATCGAACTTTCCGTCTCTTCTAAGTTAGATAGAATTTCAAAAAGCTGCATCCACCAATGTATTCTCGACTTTCGAGTTTCAATTGTAAAACTAAAAATATAATAAAAGTACTAACATGTATCTAGTAAAATTAATTATTTGTAGAACTATGTTTATCTTATTAGATTTACTTGTTATTGTATTAATAAAACAATGTAATTGATATTATACTTTTTTTTGAAGGAAACCAAAATGAATTGATTAATTAATAAACAAAACAATGATAAAAGGTATAATAATTAATAGTAAAATACAAACAATAATTGATTGCCCTCTATTGTATTAATAAGAGCGCAAATTACACAATATAATCTGATTTTATTCCCTTTAAATTTCTTAGTATAATAAAAAAAATACTAAAAACAATAGTAAATAAACTATACAAATAGTATATGTTAGTATAAGTGGAGTCACATATTCTCTCTAAGTAAAGCCTCTGCAAGGTCATTTGTGTTATATATTTTGCATTGAAATGAATCGACGACTTTTTGGACGTGTTCATCAAAGCGGACTATCTTAGGAAGCTTCAGCTCGACTTCTTTACTACTTTCATTATTACCATCCATAGGACTTGTGTCCGTCTCGACTTCTATTACATTTGGTTGTGGTTCATAATTAGCTTGCTGTTTATCTGTAAAGTCGTCTTTCTCTTCGAGCAACTCTTCCCAGTCATTTTCTGTGTAATTCTTGTCGTTTTGCATATCACAGAATTGCATAGCGCTTTCTGCAGGGCTTTGACTCTTTGTTTCAACCCTTTTCCGTAAGAATCCGTCTCTAAAGAAAGAGTCAACCATCTCGGAGATCTCTTCGAAGTTGTTAGAACCAAGGTTGTTAATATGTTCGTGCATACATAACAGCCGTTTGTATGTCATGTTGCGACAGAGTGCGGTTTGACATTTAGTCATCGGTATCTCATTTTTCAGTTGCAAGGCATTTCCCTTAAAAAAAATTACTATTAACGAATTCAAAAATTAAAAAAAGCACTCTCCTTATACGCAATGCCTTACTTCTTTGGCTGCAATTTCTTCTTGATTCTCAAATCAGCAGCGTGTCCGCATTTTTTCTTTCTGCAAGTTGTTGCTCTGAGCGGGAGTCTCGCATAGCATCTTCTGCAAATCATTTTGTCGCAATTGTACTTCTTTGCAATCGCCTCAAGAGCTGGCTCAATTCCCATTTTACGAGTGCACTTCTCAGTTCCAGGGTTTTCTTCTTTTCAGTTTACTTAGCTCTCTATTAGTTCTTTGTATTAGTATGTATTTACTATTTATTATAATTATTATTTTTTTTATTTCTAATATGTTTTTTATAGTAAATTAATTTAAGTATCTAATTATTTGTCCCAAAAATTTAATGATCAACAATTCATTTAATTTATCAAATGTTTAAAATTGGGGCAAATAATAGCTTTGGTGTATTACATTCTCGTGTTTGTGTAAAACATTTAAATACATCAAAAATCTCAATATATTACGAAATTGTGTTGATCTGCTTTGAAATATATTTTGTGTCACTTTAATAATTATAGTAATATATAACTATAATACCTAAGTCCAACATTTGTAGTTTATTTGTCGTATTTTGTTATAATTATTACTATCCCTTTGTAACCCAAGTTTGATATTATATTTAATTGAATTTATAGAATTTGTCTTTGATAATAGTGTGCAACAAACAATTATCAAAAAGTCAAATATGATCAAATATCGATTGGGCACGAGTAACTGACAATTTCAACTTTCTGTTGCTTTCCTTTAAGAATGATTGTAGGTACCAATTTTTCGGCCGTGTTTACACAATCAAATGAATATTTCTCGTTGTTGTTGACGCAATACGTGAGCACGTTATTAATTGAATTTAAACTAATAGTAACCGAGTCACCAACCTCCACCTCCAATTTACTATTCAAACTCTCATATTTACCAAGAAAATCAACATGTACTTCACCTTTCGTATTCATAAAATATCCATCACGTCCTATCACTGGAGCTGTTGCAATACCACGACAATATCCAAACGACAAAAGAAGGTCATCCAAGAACTTTCCCTTATTTAGTACTTTCAAAGTGAATTCGCATATATTTGTATCTTCACCAAGACACACCCAAGCGATTCCATCCGACATCGACTCAACAACATTGTCAGTCACTTTGTAGTTCCCACCAGTCACTTTGACGTTTTCTAAAGTGTCAAAAGTGTTTTTAAAACAGTCCAATACATGCCAATTGACTTTGTAAAAGTCGAGTTCTTGTGCAACTTTAACTTTGTCGGAATCTTCAACTTTGAATGACTTGTTGCCAAGGAAGTCGCAGACGTAATGGAAGAGCTCTCCACTTCTAAATATATAGATTTTGTTATCTTCCATAAACTCTTCACATATCTCAAGAAGGAGAGGAGAACTTGGGACAAGCCGAGAGTTAATTGTAGTTGCCATATCCTCAAACACAATCGTAATTTCCTCAGTACTTTCCGATAGCTCTTTCGCACTTATCATGTCTTTCTCGATCTTTTTCTTCAACTCGGAATACTGCAAATTCTCCTCTTCGTCTTTGAGTCTTGTGTTGACCTCTTCGATCTCTTTCAAACACGTCTTTCCTTTTTCTCGAGGTCCTCCACTG
>NW_004191777.1:591854-613674 GCF_000330505.1 Entamoeba invadens IP1
ATAATTTAAATAATATAATTCTATCCTCAAAGTCTTTCACAATAAAGAATTTCTTTCACAACTTTTTCTTGCAAAGGGCGTCTCTGTTGTGTTTTTGACCATAGAGGCAAGCTCGTCCAAATCTATATCGTCGCATTTGACATCTTTTGGTGGTAATTGACTCTTTACTTTAAACTTTGGTTTAACTACTTCTTGTGGAACAAAATCAATTTTTGGTATTTGTGCTTTATGTGGAATTTGTGGTATTTCGACAGTTATTTTTGCTTTAAGATTAACGCGTTTGTCTTCTTGTTTCTTCTCTTTCATTCGTTCCTTATGAGAATAAATAAATTGTTTTTTTGTGGAAAATTTTCCTTCTTCCGGTTTTAATAAAAGAGGTGTTATTTCATCATTTCCATTGAAATCATCTTCGTCACCGTTGTCGACTCGGTACGTTATTTGAAACGGGGAATTGTATATCGTTTCTTTACTTACACAGCTTGGTGTATATTGTACTAGTGTGTTGTTTTCATTTTTAAAGATACAGTTATTCTTATTGAGATAATTAAACAACATCCCCCACACCCTATTATGCGCCAAAGTCTCAACGTTTCCGACTATGTACATCCCAAGCCGAGCTCGAGTCAAACTGACATTGAGTCTTCTATAATCGGACACAAACCCTATTCCAATTTCTTTGTTCGATCGAACAGTGGAAAAAATGATGTAATCCTTCTCGTTTCCTTGGAACCCATCTACACTGGCAACTTTAATTGTCGAAGAAATTGTAGACAACAAATCTCTTTGTGTTGTATATGGAGAAATTATACCAATTCTATCGTCGGCAACATTCTTTTCCTTAAGGCCTTGCACTAATTTGTTGACTATTTTCGACTCACTGACATTCCCAAAGCTTGACCCTGAATTCCCAATGTATTCACTCCCATCGCAGTTAATGAACATCAATGGGGTTTTAACGTTTTTGAAAATAAAAGGTACGACATTTGGGTCACTTCTGTCCATCGCGGTGACTCCGTCAATAAGCCTTGACGAATAAAACACTTTGTTTGAAAACGTTGATAAGAATGGGTGCATTCTATACTGTGTATTGAGTAAAGTCCTTGGAACCGACTCGGAAGCCAGAAGTCTTTCAAACATCGTCTTATCAAACCCAAGTGCCTTTGCCTTCGGTGAAGTGACACAAGGCTCCAGTTGTTGAATATCACCAATCAATATAGCTTTTCTTACGTTCATTACGCCAGCAAGAGTCTCTGGCTCGAGTGACTGAGCTGCTTCGTCAATAATAGAAGCCACAAAATGTTGGTTTAAAATTATCTTTCGTGTACATAATGTCAATGTAGAACACACGCAATCAACTTCTTTAAAAATGTTTTCCATATTCTGGTTGATGTATTGATTGATTTTGTCAATGTCCTCTTTACTAATTGGTGTCGAAATCCTCTTTAACAAAGTGTATGCCCGATCGTTGTACTTTTTTACATAATCCTCAAACGAAAGCGGATAACGCAAGTTCTTTTGTTTTTCTCTGTAATTTAAATATTGTCGTTGTGTGTTTTCATACGTTTTTAATTCACTTGTTGTCAAATATGAATTATATTTCTTTAGCATTATACTTTGACATTCAACTTCTTCTTCATTTGTAACGTATCCTCCACGTTTTTTAGCTTCAACTATATCTTCATCACATACTTGTTCAGATAATATTTCTTGTGCAGTGATGCGTCTGCGTTTCTCAATAATATAACCAGTCACTCCAGACTTTATGGAATAGTCCAACGCCCTTTTAAGTAATGAAGACTCTCGTAACTTGTCTGGAATTTCAGTCATTTTCTCATCACTGATTACACGAACAACAGAAAGTCCAGCGTCTATCAATTTAAGACATAACACATCAACTGCGTTGTTACTGGACCCCGTGACAAGAATTGGGCTATCTAAATAACTTGTGAAAATGCGTTTATACAATTTTAAGTGTTGCACAATCGAGACTGCGACTGATGTTTTGCCGGTTCCGGGTGGACCAATGATAAGGGATACACTGTTATTCAGTGCGTTTACAACAGCCAATTTTTGTGATTCATTCAGGGGGCATGGGTTCACGAGTTCGGGTGGGTTAACATTAATCAAATTGAATTTGGCATTAAAACACGACAATTTTTTTTCGTTAATTTCACCACTTGGGGAATACTCATCATTAGTTTTATATCTCGAAGTTTGGACGTCTTTCCCTAAGATTGTAGCGTAATATTCGTCTTCTTCTCTTTCCTCAAAGCATTTCAAAGACCTTGTGAATGGGCTTCCTTTTGAGTTGAGTAAAAAGAACCCACGAACAAGTTTTGTTCTTTGAATGATGTCTTTCACGGTTTGTATTGTTTGTTCACTTATTATATTAGTTTGTTCTTCTTCTTGTATTTGTATTTCATCATCTTGTTTTGGAAAAATAATGTTTTTAAAACGGAGTACAATTGTTTTTGAAGAAATGTTAATAACATTGCACATAAATGCTCCTTTAGTCTCTTTGTATAACGAGGAGCGTTGGATGTTATATAAGTTGTATTCATTTAATAAACCTTTATTACCACCACATGTTAAGATACAAGTGTCTCCATTAACTAACCCACCAATCGCCTTTTTCTGGATTAAATGGATATTCAATAAATTTTGCATTACCTCAAAAGTAACGATGCCTTCTTTAGTGTAATACATACACTCTTCAAGTTCATTAGGTTTGTCATATTCAAAGCCAGAAACTTTTTGATATATTTCACAGTATTCAGATATATCATTATACTGATCTTTAATCAGAACTTCATCGTCAGATGTATCGATTTGGTTTTCGATTACATTGATACAGTCTTTTGAAATAATTCTGAATGAGTCGCCAACATCTAAGTTGTTTGTTGTGAATGAACCTTCTTGAACAACACAATTTGAGTAAATGGTTTGTGTGACTTCATTTTCTTGTTCTAAGCAGTGTTGACATATAAATGCGTTCTCACCGGTTCGATATCGCAAGTTGAATACGTTTGTTTCTTCGTTGCATTTCTTACATATGAGCTTCTTACCACCAACAGAAACTGAAAAGTGTTGTTTCATTTTCAAATGTGTTAGAATTTGACAGTCGCTCATGTTACTCACTTTTCCATTGCAGAAGTGTCTGCCGCACTCACACGTGACTAGGCCATCCGTCTCATGACAATATTCACAACAAGGGAGTGACATCTACTATATTATTATTATTCATTCTCTTTTATATGGAAAAAATATGCTTCATTTCCCACTTTGAGGCAAAAAAAATCTTTAACTCAAAATTTGAATAACTATATTATATTAGTTACTTAATTATATTTAATAAATTCTAAAAATGTATTAGTGTTGTTCTTATAATATTATAAATAAATAATACTGCTTTTTTTATTTAAAATAACATTTATTTAAATTAAATGTTATTGTATTGTTTTCGAAAAATTACAAAACAAATTTGTTCAGTTTTTTTTCATATACAGTGAATAATATAATATAATATAATATTGTTTATATTATAATGTAAAACAATATTATAAACTTTAACCAATAAACTTCGTGTATCATTACTTTGGTAAATTCCGACTATTTTATCTCGGTGATTGGTACAGTATAAAGAATATGACGCATATTTTATGTCATCTTCACTGTTATCATGCTTTTGACTTCAATTTTTGGTTCAACAAAGTTTGAGGTTTTAAAAGCTTTTTTAAATAACGTGGAATGAAAAACTTGTTTACTCAAACATACAAAATAAAGTCAACTTCTCGATTAACAACGCTTAAAATGTCTAATTATTTGTATTCAGTTCCTAGACCCATTTAATCATTATTATGAATATTATGATTACAAATTGAATCAATATTCGACGTTGTATAACAAATAGTAAATTACCAATGGAAAAAATTATCAATTAAAAAAGACTTTTCAAATTGAAAAAAATGTAACTTCTTTAATTAAAACAATACAATTTCGGCAAAAGATATTTAATAATCCACACGACAATAACTCTCTTTTGATTAACACCATCAATTGGAAGTTGTAAACCACAAAAAATGTGAATTGATTTCTATACTTTAACGATTTTGTTTTCAAACGACAATTTTTTTTAGAAAAAGACGCAGCTGTCCTTGACAATCATAATAATAACAACGAAAAAGGTCAAAACATTGACAAATGAAATATCATTTGTTCAACTTTTCTTTAAAATCCCGTTCTTTTAATAATCATCCAACTCAATATAGGTTGTATCACAGCAAAAGTGTATTTAAAACCAGAAATAGAAAATACAGTTTATTTGTTCATGTTTTCGTTTTTTATAAATTTGCCGAATTCTATGGATTCAAGAGTTCACAGACTCTGTACGTTTTATCTTAATAAAATAGATTATTAAATTAAACACATTTAAGCAAATTGAAATAAAAAATGTAATTTACACAGTAAAGTAAATATTGAAAAATACAGATGTAATAAAAATACGATATCTTTAAGCTTGAACTGAAATGCAACATTATAATGATGAAGCACGTTTCTGCATTCCGCCCAGTCAACCCACTAAGTTACACACAAATAGACTCGGAGAGCATGTTTTTAATGAAACACTGCCCTATGAAAGTCGGAGAACGGAGTCGTAGATACAAACAAGTTGAACTTGAGCGCCAAATAGAAAGTTTAATACTCGAAAGAGAGATTCTCGACACCAAACTACAAATGGCCACGTCAACTCTTGAAGCAAACTCTTATGCAAAGAAAATGAAAGAGTTGGAGTTAAGCATATTGAATAAAAAGAAACATTTAACACGACTTCAAAAGAATATTAAAGCTTCAATAGAACGTAAAGAATGTATAGCAGAGCGGGAAAAACCGATTTAGTACAAAAAGTGAAGAAAAGGGAGTGACTATGTTAAAATACAATGAATTATTTTGTGTCTTCTTTCGGTCTTTTACGAATTATTATTATTAAAATTTAATATTATAATAATAAAGTTGTATTCTCTTTGATCAGAGTTGTCTTAAAAAGACAAAAATAAATATTTTTCTAACGTTGGTGCATACTAATAATATAATAGGAAAAATATTCTTTAACAACTCGACAATATACAAACACTTATAAAAAGAAGTTCATTGTTCAATTCCTCAAAATCAAAAATGAATGAAATTGTTTTTTTTGTTGGATTAAACACGTTATTTACTTAAATTGTGAAAAACATGTTTAATCCAAAACAAAAATAAGGAACTTTATCATTGTTTATGACACATAATTATTTATAATAACATCATATTTTGTTTTTTAAATAATTATCATTTTTTTAATTGTACATTTTATTCTTTTGAATAAAATGAATGATGGAAATACATATTGACAAAATAGTCTGTTGTTATTTCTACTATAATGACGAAAAAAAATATAAATAGTAAATCATAGATTAAAATATTTCTTTTTTTGTGTTGTCCCCAAATTAGATTACAAAATAGAATTTGTTGGTAATTTTTTCAATTTGTACAATGGGTTATGAGATATAGTTGTAATAACATTTAAATTGTTTACTTTTACTATATTATATTACTAAATTTTTAGTATTGTAGAATAACTATAACGTGATAGAGCAAGATAATTATAATTTTAAAAAAAGTTGGGGATTCAACAAGACAAAACTGTTGTCTTGTTGAATTTATTAGGGATCATCATAAACAATCAATAAGATCGAACTTGTATTATATGTGATAAATATGTTGAATGGAATAATAAACTATATTTTATAAATAATTCTTATAATGACAGGTTGATGTTTTTAACTCGATAAGATAATGGTAATTACTTCATTTATTATTCATTTTGTTTAACTTCTTTTTTTCCTGTAAATTTGTTCATTTTTAATTAATTTAACAAATAGTTTTTAAAATGAATTGATAAATGTTGAGTTGAAAAACAGTCCAATCACAATGCAAAAAACCATTTTGAAAATCATTTAAACAAAATTATTAAATTATAGTTATTTTTATAATAATATAGAGTTTGTTATTTTACATGTCGTATTTACTAATACAATCATTAAATTTTAAATAATAAGCGAAATGAAATGAAAACATTTTATATAATAAAATAATGATAAAAGAATTATAAAAAAAATGAACAAAAGAGGCAAAAAAAAAGACCAATAGTGTAAGGCCAGAACTTCAAAATACATCGATTTTTGCAAATATTAAAAACCGACAAGTATGTCCACAACCGACACAAAAGAATCGATGGCGCTCTCCCCCACTTTTCCTCCTGAATTTTTGTTACAAACGTATTTCATTCGAATAACATCTACTGAATCCGACCCTCTCCAAATCAACACGGACTACACTTTACGACCAAAAGACGAGACTTCTATAGCAAATCTGATGTACTTCATATACCCAGATAAGCCTAAAGTCACATCAAAAAGTCAAATACTTAACACGCCACCATCAATTTACTCTTTTGTTTCAACAACTGAAAATGGGAAGAGGTACTACTACTTTGTACAACGCTGGGTTGAAGAGGAAATCCCACACATCATAATATTAGTGACTGGAAGGTACTCCACACTTTATCTACGATTTCTTCCAAAACTTCAGAATGTATATGCGAATGGAGGCATCAAGGCGTTCAAAGAAATGGTGAATGCGTTGATAGACTACCCATTTCCAAGTTCTAAAGAGAATTTGACATTGAGTGATGGTACTGTTCTTTTTCATCAAACAGACATCCCCGTGTTGCCCACCCTTTTCCGATTTGGGGTATCGACTTTTGTGGAGTTAGTTGGGAGAATTTTACTTGAAGAAACAACTATGTTTTATGTGAATGGTGTAGGTGAGGCGATGCCTGTCATCCAAGCTCTTTTTCGTGTATTAAGTCCATTTGAGTGGCATGGCGTCCTAATTCCCATCCTCCCAGTCGACGAGTCTTTTGCTGGATTTGCTGGGTGTCCCACGCCGATGTTATTTGGTGTGACACCTGGTGGATTAAAAGCCATTAAAAGTTTGTATGGCGACAGTCTTGATATTAATGTCATTGACTTAGACAACGGCAAATTTACAAAGAAAAGAAAGGGCCTCAATCTCTTTGCTTTTAAAGAGACTGGGAGGCTGATAAATCAGCTCCAGAATATAGTGGAACATGACATGGAGAATGCAGATGACTTGATATGCAACTGCTTTAGTCAACTTTTTTTGGATCTCTTTGGAACGTATTTTGCGTATTACGAGAAGGACAACGGGGTGTGCAATTTCAATCAAGAGAAGTTCATTAAGGGGAGTCCCGTCCACATGCAGATCTTCTTGACTGCTTTTGGACAGAGTCAGATGTTTGAGCGCTTCATCGACCATCGCAAAAATTACTTCTTGAAGACGCCGGATTTCAGGCGAAAAATATTTGTCGACTGCCCACTTTTTAAGTCGAAGGAAAAACCGGCGTTTGTGAAATTGAGGGATATTGCCAGAGAGTGGAAAACGTGTGCGGCGTGTCGGAAGAAAATAGAGATGGAGCATGCTGTAGTGACATATGGAAAGAATTTGGTGTTTCATACGGAGTGTTTGCGATGTAAGTCGTGCGACTCCTTTATAATTGGGAAACACAGTTTTGATCGTCGGTGTGATGATTGTGAAATGGAAGATATCGACGAAATTGCAAATCAGTACGACAACGACGAGAGGTGGAAACAAGCAGATGCGACGGCTCAAATGAAGAAAATGGAAGACAGTGCAGAGGAAACTTCGATGCGAAGGATCATGAAAACACTTGCGTTTTACACTGGAATACATGAAGATGTCGAACCAGAGCATAACAATACAGTTGTTGAAGATATGCGAGAGACGTCCTTGTTTTTCAGTGGGACAGTTTGTTATTAAAAACATTTTGCAATAATTGAGGAATACAAGAATGACGCAAAGACTGGATCGGTGTTTGTCGAATCAAGAACTTCGAAAATAGGAACTTTTAAGGCTGTTTTAAACCCACTGGACTCGCGAAAAACTATTATTAATCATGGTGGGTTGAGTGGGTTGTGCATGACAAAATCACTCCCCGAACATTCATCGGGACAGGCCTTACATGTTGCACCTTCAAAAAAACTCCCGCCGACGCCTTTGGCTAAGCAAACGGAATGTCAATAAAATAGTTCATTTCTTCCGTTTTCCAAGTGGAATGGAAATGGTATATTTATAGTTTTTTTTTAATTTATAAGTATTTTTTTGTATTACAGTAGGGAAAACGAACCTTAGCCCAAAGAAATTCCTATATTTTTCTTTAAAAACACGGGTTTTTACTAAAAAAAAACAAATATTTCAAAAAATTGACTTTTATATCGGTATAGCTTATTATTTTAATATAACAATAGAAAATAATTAGTTTTTCTTTGGGCTAAGGTTAATTTCCTGGGCTAAGGTTCAATGGACCAACTGTAATCACAAAGACACTTTTTTGAAGAAAAACAAATTTATTTTTACAAAAAAGTTTTTTCAATTCATTTGTTTTTATTAAAAACTAAGTTTATTTATCAGACTTTTGAATTTATATCAATTAGTTAATATACAATATAATGTAGTACTTTTAAAAATAATAATCTTTAATAAATTAAGTTGGTGAAGATGAGAATTGAGTGATGAGTGATTTTCAAAGTCAAACTTCAAAGAGATCCCGATTGATGAGTTTCAAGGAGCCTATTAGTCTTGCGTATATAAAAATAAAAGTATTAGGGTTAAGCCAAATCATCGACTCGTGTCTACACTCGCTAAGCGGAAAAACAAGAAAACTGTAAAAGTGTAGATAGTCAACAGCTATGGCGATGAAGCGAATTCAAAAAGAGTTGCGAGAGATCCAACAGGATCCCCCATGCAACTGTAGTGCAGGGCCAGTCGGTGATGACCTTTTCCATTGGGTAGCAACTATAACAGGACCAGACGACTCGCCTTATCAAGGGGGTCTTTTCTTTTTGGACGTCCATTTCCCAGTCGATTACCCGTTCAAAGCGCCCCGCGTCACGTTCACTACAAAAGTTTATCACCCAAATATTAATAAAAACGGCAATATTTGCCTCGACATCTTAAAAGATCAGTGGAGTCCCGCACTTACTCTGTCGAGAGTGTTGTTGTCGATCTCGTCGTTACTCACAGACCCAAACCCATCGGATCCACTCGACCCAGACGTCGCAAATGTACTCAGACAAGACAAACGAAAATTCGAAGATAACGCAAGAGAGTGGACTCGAATGTATGCAAGACCGTAACTCTGTTGTTCCATGTTGTTATTGTTTTTATTTTAACTCGACTGTTTGGACGGGGTGTTGGTTATTTTCATTTATAAGTGTTTATTTGTTGGTTATTATGATTTTTTTTGATACTATTAATTATAGTTTCAAATTATCTTATATATAAATAAATATATAGCAAAATGTATATTTATTTATTTACAGTCACTATTCTTTTTGGTTTTATACTATTAAGCCTGTACTATATCAATGGTTAATATAACTAAATATAATGGTAAATTGTGATACTGTTTAAGAAACGATAGTTAACAATTGCACTAACTTACGTTTTATTAAAGTTTAGTTGATATGTAAAGAGTAGTTATTAAATGGTATATACATAATAATAGTATATGTTTAGTTTTATTAACTAAACAAATTACTAACATTTAAATGAACAAACAAATTGTTGTTCAAAAAAAACATCTTCTCAATAAAAAATTTCCCGTCACTGAGTGATGGTTTAACATGTCCTGTATAATAATTAAAAAGTTTGATAAAAATTAATTACAAAAATGTGTTGTTTTATTCCTTTCTAGATAATTGGATAAAATATTATATTCAATGATATTTTACTATTTTAACTAATTTATTATTGTTATTATATATATATAAATATATATAAAAACAAAAAATATAATTAATTATTTACTAAATTATATAATTAAAAAATTCTATAAAATTTATTTTAAAAAAATATCTTTTTAATTATAAATAATGGTAAAGTTTAGATTTACAAATAAAACAAAAATAATTCATTTAAAAAAGCTCAAAAAGATTAGCTTGACAAATTATTAGTGACTTAATACATTTTTTGGATCGATATTGAAAATAAATAAGAATGATATTTTTTATCAAATTGCCAAAATTAAAATTAATATGACTAGTAAATACAATTATAATATATAGTCTTCGATAATACATGCAGATAAAAATAGAATAAAATGAGAACTATATTCATAAGAAATGATAACTTAAAATACACTTTTGACATTAGTAATGAAGAATGATGATAGTCTTGTTGATCAACTAGAAGACATGATAAACACTTTGAAACGCACAGAACGCTATGAAAAGAAGCTAGGTATAGATGACACAACCCACAGTTCTCAGTGCTCAGACGTTTATGAAGTAATTTCAAATCCACCAAGTACAGACCCATTGGAGAACACCACGACAGACTATAAACCATCGTTCAAAAAAGCAAAACGGCAAGTCAAAAAGGTCAACCCCATAAAGGTTAGGAGTAATTCCAATAATGAATTAATGATTAAGAAGAACCCAAAGAAGACTCCAATTCAATGCAGAAAAGTTCAAACCAAAAAAGAAGAAGATTCAAGTGAAGAGATTAGCGATCAAAACAAAGAGACCACTTCAAGTGACAAAAACAGTGAAAGTGAGAGGTCTTCAAACGAAGAGTCGTCACGTTCAACTCAAAGTTCCTCAGAAACGTCAAGTAAAAGTGATGAGACGGGTATCACACCACCTTTTACAATAACAAGCAAAAACGACATAAAACAAAAGAAAAAAGAACAAGCGAAGAAATCAGTCAAATCAAAAAAACGTGTTAAAACAACTAAAAAAGGTGTAAAGAAAAAAAGTGTTCCCAAAAGAAAGAAAGAGGACTCGAAGAACATCAAAACTCCAAATGTTTTTGAAGTCTTAAAACCAAAACCAAGAAGGAAAGAAACTGCATTGGACTTGACAACGAAAATGCTCACACGAAGCACTTCGCCCAGTAAAATCAAAGAGAATGTCATTAAGAGTGTGATGAGACAAACAATTGACCCAAAAGATTCGACAACAATGAACAAGGACAGCTCACAACAGAACTTTGATTTCAGTGATGACGAGAAGAAGAACGACAAAATAGAACGTGGTTATACTGATAAAAACAAACAAACATCAGTGAGTGCGACGATATCATCAGAGAGTGACAGCGAGGATTTGAATCAAAATATTGTGCCATATGACGGTGAAGATGAGAAACAAATTGAAGAAGAGATGAACCGGAGATTAGAGGATCTAGCACAAATGGTGTGCGGCAGAATGAGTCAACAAAAGTTGGAGTTTGGGATGGAGGAAGAGGAATTGATCGGGTCAGAGTATCTTGAACCCAAAGTGTTTGAAGAGTATCACAGTTTTGAAGACGATGAAGGGGTTGAGAAAAAAGTCAAGATCTGCTTTTCTGGGTTCGACGACGAAGAGATCAAAGCGTACCAAAAGCGGCTTTGGGGGTTGAGATTTATTCAAATAGTGAATAATGTGCGTGGGAGTACAACACATTTGATAGTGAAAGGATATGTGCGGACAAAGAAGGTGATCTTAGCGATGTGTACAGGGTGTTGGGTACTCAATTCTTTGTGGATAGACAAGTGTATTGAAAAGGGGAAAATTGTGAAAGAAGACCTTTACAAACAGATGATAGGAGAGAGGGGAAATGGGGAAGGTGTAGTGTTAGATATCTTTAAAGGGTATACCATGTGGGTAAAAACCTTTGAGAACTCGAAGTTTGTTGAAAAGATCATTAAAATGAGTGGTGGAGTTCTTGATCGAAGTGCACTCTTTGTTGTCGGCACTGAAGAGGGAGAAGTCACAAAAGAATGGATTTATGATTCTGTTTGTGATGGAATGGTTCATCTCATGGACGAATATGTACAATAAGAAAGTGGATTGAAATGGCGTCTTGTGGGAGTCACCCATACAAGTCGCTTTTGATTGAAATATTATTAAAATACTATTTAATTGTGGAACCATTTAATTATAATTAAATTACCATAAAATATAGTTCCAATGATATATAGTTAATTTTATAGTAAAAATGATACCAATAAATTCGATCAAGAGGAAACTGTGTAAAGTAGAAGTAATGGATTTGGAGAGTGTGTTGGCCAAAGAAGTCTTTCCAATAACAGAGAAGAACAAGAAAGCTTTCTTGCGAGCAAACAGCACTTTACTGAAACAGCTTCCGTTTGTTTTTTCAAAAACGAAAAGTTGTAAATTAGGGTTTTGACAAAACAGGAAAACTGTGAAGGCGTTAGTTGAAAAGAAGACCCTCCGAGTCGCAAACGTGATAAAAACACTCGAACTCCTCCCGCCGACAGCAAGGATGTTGAAAACGTTGCACGCGTTGATTTCAATAGAAAAGAGCGCGACGGACGAATTGAAAGTGTTGAAAGAACTTGAAGCGGTGTTGTCGGTATCTTCTCCGATTGAAGTGAAAGCACTCAAATGTGATCCCCTTCTCTTCTACGACTATTTGTTGATCAACGCGCAAAAGATTGGTAAAAATTCGCAAATCTACGCGCTTCTATGTTTCCACTATTTGGTGGTCAATCACGAGTTGAATGTACCAAATTTCTTGGAACTGTTATACTGCGCTTTGACTCCGAAATTACTGACAAACTCAATGATCCCAAAATTCTTCGATCGACTTACAAAGTATTTAGTCAGCTCGTATATACCTTCATACGCATCTGCAGCATTTGTAAAAAAAGTAATGCGACTGACTTTAGAAGCACCAACAGGTGCTATCATCTTCTTACTCACCTTTGCTCTGAAAATGTTCTTTGCTCTGCCAAAGATCAGGTTTTTGTTAAATCGCCCGACAGTCGAATTGTATAAATTGCCCGACAACGACCCATTTGAGACCGAAGAATTCACAGAGAGCTCCCCACTCAAAATTGATTTGAGAGAAACAAAGGTCGAACAGTCGTTCTTGTGGGAACACATGCTCTTGATGAAACACCCACACCCTAAAGTCGCGTTGTTGGCTCAATCATTCCCTAACGACTCGTACGAACAAATTAAAGCACCACCAGAGTTTAACATGGAAAACATCGACCCAAAGGTGTCGCCTGTTACAACACTTATCAGTACGGCGGTCAATCCATTTTTGATCACTGATAATAAACAGGGAGTCAACGAACCCTCGAAGGAGGACTGCGCCAAAGTTGGAATTGAGTTTAAAGAGTCTATCTTTGATGCCACTTTTGATTGATTTTTTTTTACTGATTTTGTTGTTTAGTTTTATTAAAAAGTTTTTCATAACGAATACCTCAAAAAACATTAAAATTGAAACAATTTCTACGTCTGACCGATTGACCAAATCCTTATTTTTTACACCTACAGTTGGTCCATTAAACCTTAGCCCAAAGAAAAACTAATTATTTTCTATTGTTATATTAAAATAATAAACTATACATATATAAAAGTCAATTTTCTTAAATATTTGTTTTTTTAGTAAAAACCCGTGTTTTTAAAGAAAAATATAGGAATTTCTTTGGGCTAAAGTACATTTCCTGGGTTAAAATTCATTTTCCGTACTGTAATATTTATTTTTTTAATAAGTTCAGACCTTTCAATTATTTAGTTTGATATATCAATAAAGTATTTTTCAACTATCACTCAGTCTTATTATTAATAAGAACAAACTCGAATTTTGCAAGTCATATGAAGTTAAAGGATTTTTGAACTAAAAATGTAATAATATAGTTACATAAATAATAAAAATTAATCAATTTAGGCGATTGGATAGTAAGCCTCCTTGAGAATCTTCTCCATATCAACAACCATTGGGACCTTTGGATTGCATGGCGAGCACTGATCCTCGAAAGCAAGGAGCGCCATCTCTTTAACGTGTGACATCCAGTCCTCTTCTTTAATACCAGCCTGCTTGAAACCAGTGATTGTCTCAGTTTCGAGCATCAACTTCTCACAAGCCTTGGCAAACAACTCAACACCGCTTGCGTTGCTTTCAGTAGTGATTCCAACCAAATGAGCAAGGTTGTTGTATCTCTCGTCAGCGACATAAGTGTTGTACTTTGGCCACATAGACAACTTTCTTGGGATGATACCGTTGTATCTGATGACGTGTGGTAATAAGACTGCAACACATCTGCCGTGTGGAATATGGAAGGCAGCTCCAACTTTGTGGGCCATAGAGTGGGCAATACCAAGGAATGCGGAAGCAAATGCCATACCAGCAATGGTAGCTGCGTTGTGCATCTTCTCTCTAGCGATTAAATCACCATTGTATGACTTGACCAAGTTGTCGAAGACCAATTTGACTGCTTCTTTGGCAAGACCGTCTGTGTATTCATTGGCCATAACTGAGACATATGCTTCAACAGCATGGACCAAGACATCAAGTCCCGTATCGGCAATAGCTCTCTTTGGCAACGAGACTGTGAACATTGGGTCGATGATAGCGACTGATGGAGTCAATGAGTAATCGGCAAGTGGATACTTCTTACCAGTGTCAGTGTCTGAGATGACAGCAAATGGAGTGACTTCAGAACCAGTTCCTGATGTAGTTGGGATGCAAATAAGTCTTGCCTTCTTGCCCATTGTTGGGAATTTGAACGCTCTCTTCCTCAAGTCCAAGAATTTCTGTTTCATGCTGAAGAAATCGGCTTCTGGGTGTTCGTACAACAGCCACATGATCTTGGCCGCATCCATTGCACTTCCACCACCAATGGCAATGATGTTATCTGGACTGAATGTGTTCATCACAGCAAGTCCCTTTCTGACTGTTTGAATTGAGGGATCTGGTTCGACATCAATGAAGATTTCAATTTCAACGTCATTCTGTCTTCTCTTCAAGACGTCCATGACTCTGTCAACATATCCAAGTTTGTACATCATTCTGTCTGAGACGACAAAGATCTTTGAGCACTCCTTAAGTTCTTTCAAGTATCTGATCGCGTGTGGCTCGAAGAAGATCTTTGGTGGGCATCTGAACCACTGGAGGTTGTTTCTTCTCTCAGCAAGTCTCTTAATGTTCAACAAGTTGTGATATGTGACGTTTGCACTGACTGAGTTTCCTCCGTATGAACCACATCCAAGTGTGAAAGATGGGTCAATGTAGTTATAAATTCCTCCAATTCCACCTTGTGATGATGGGACGTTGTGGAGAATTCTGCACGCCTTCATTCTCAAAGCATATTGTTGAACGACTTGAGTATCTATTGAGTGAATTGCAGCAGAGTGTCCAAGACCACCAAACTCAAGCATGGCTTCAGCTTTGTCAAGTCCATCAGCAGTGTTTTCTGCCTTCAAAACAGCAAGAACGGGTGACAACTTTTCCTTTGTGAGTGGCTCGTTCACACCAACTTCCTTGCAAATGGCACAGATGATAGAAGTATCTTCTGGGACTGTGAATCCGGCGCTCTCAGCGAACCACTGTGGTGACATACCTGGGCATTTTGGGTTGAGTCTGGCATTAGCAGAGTCAGCAGAGAATGAATTAACGCCAAACATTAACTTCTCGAGCTTGGCCTTTTCTTCATCGTTCACAAAGTAAGCGTGGAGTCTCTTGAACTCAGTAACAGCAGAGTCATAAATTTCCTTGTCAATAATAACGGCTTGTTCAGAAGCGCAAATCATACCATTATCAAATGATTTCGAGAGTACAACATCGTTGATGGCTTGTAACAAATTGCATGACTTCTCAATGTATGATGGGACATTTCCGGGTCCGACTCCGAGAGCTGGCTTTCCAGATGAATAAGCGGCCTTGACCATGGCTCCTCCACCAGTGGCAAGAATAGTAGCAATACCATTGTGGTTCATCAATTTGTTGGACGCTTCAATACCACCAAACTCGATCCACTGAATGCAGTTATTTGGTGCACCAGCTTCAATAGCAGCATCTCTGACAATAGTAGCAGCTGCAATAGAGCATTTCAAAGCAGATGGATGGAATGAGAAAATGATTGGGTTTCTAGTCTTAATAGAAATGAGGGACTTGAAGATGGCAGTTGATGTTGGGTTGGTGACTGGAGTGACGCCACAGATAACACCGACTGGTTCAGCGACTTCAGTAATACCATAAAGTGGATCCTCGTGGACAATGCCGACGGTCTTGGCGTGTCTCATCTCGTGTGTGACATGTTCGCAAGCGAAGATGTTTTTAGTTGCTTTGTCTTCCATCACACCTCTTCCTGTCTCTCAACAGCCAATTGTGCCAAGTAGCAGTGCTTGTCAAGTGCAGCGACTGACGCCTTCTTGACGATGTAATCGATCTTTTCTTGTGTGAATTCCGGTTGCAAGTACTCTTTGAGAGCGACTTGTCCGTTAGACACAAGTGTGTTGATGTGTTCGTCTACTGTGATTGTTGACATGAATTGATGACCTTCCAATTCGAAAAATGAATATAAATAGAACGCCACGTGGTCTTTTTTCTGTGTTCAAAAGTGGGAGGAAAACAAGAAGAACTTTCGAATATCCCATGAACGTTTCTTTGAAAAAAAGCGAAATGAGAGGGTTTTGTATAATCTAGTCACTTGCTTTCGTTGAACAAAAATTGTAAAAAATGGCGGACAGCGTACGACGGATCGAAAAAGGGTTTTGGGTTGGAAGGCATTTTTGGGAAGGTTTTAAAATGCTACTTTTATAGTTTATTAATAGTTTCATTTACTAATAAGTATAACAAAGTTTGGAAATAAGAACACTTCAACTTTCACAAAAAAAAAGTCCTTTGCTAGAATCGTTGAAAGAAAAAAACAAGATGAAAAAGTGAAACAAACACAGAATTTTAATCTTTTCAATCGTTTGATGTAAATCGCGACAAATCGGGGTTTTCTCGGCCTTTTCGGGGCGGAATAATTATTCGTAAACAAATTATACTTGCCATTTTCCACAGAAACCAAGTTCGTGTATTATAGTTTCATAATAGTTCATTCAATAGTAATGAATATATTATGTTATTAAAAATGTTATTAAAAGTCGCCACGAATCAAGACACATGTATTATCAATTAATAATAAACTGTATTAAAATAAACTAAAAAAAATCAATTTGCGTTGACCATATACTCGACCTCAGACATACCTCTAAGCACAAGAGAGATGACCTGGTAGAGCGGGGTAATCGGGAATTTGATTTTTTTGAACAAGCAGAAGTACTCTGAGCAGTTGTAGATCGAGTTGAATTTCAAAAAATTGATTTTTCCGTCGGGCATTGTAGTTTCCAAGCCGCACTTTGTGGTGATGATATCGTGCAAAGTGATTCCGAGGAATGGGACGAATGCTTTATTGTCTTTAATGTGTTCGGCAATACCTTTTCTGTATGACGAGTAACTAGTCTTCGAGTCGAAGTAATTCAGCATCTTAGTCAAAGCCGTTCGATTCTCTCGAGCCAACAAACTCTTTTTGTGTTCAGCAGAGTTGAATACTGTACAAAAGACAGCAAGGGCGTGGCAATCTCCAAGCTCGTTGACCTTTTCCCACACCTTCAAGAACTTCTCTTTCACATTTTGAGTCCCGTACTTTTTGGGTTCATCGGGGTCGGGTAAGATTCTTTCATTAAACAATGACTGTCTGACCCATTCGATAGCAATGTGGTATGCTCTTAAAGCATTCGAGATATTCGGTCCACTCCCACTGCACAACTCACTCATCGAAATCGTTTTATACATTTGCTCATCAATCAAGCAAATTGCTTCCGCAATCAAGTTGGGTTCTATGTCCTTCAAGTAGAGTTGGTTCGTGAGAATGTTTTTAGGTATCTTCGCATCTACAGGCGCTTGGTCTTCCGTTGTAATAACAGGGAAATATTGTTCCATAGTGCTATGGTCTTTCAAGATGATATTAAACTTCTCAAAGCCAATTGCTGGCTTCCCCATTTTCCCTTTCACGTAATCTTCCGTGAAGCCATTCCCACTCTCAGAGTCAACCAATTGTGTGATCATAGCTTGTGTGAAGTCTTGATGGTGCGTATCAAGCCAGAAGTTCATTATCACTTTAAACCTTTCGACATCGTCTTTCGCAAGTTGCAGTACCTTCCCAAGCAAGTCATTCGGTTGGACAAATTCTCTGAAGACTTCAAAGAATTTTTTCATATAAATGTCGGACCCCAAGTAGAGGTATTTGATCAACTGATTGATCGTCATGACGGCAGGTATTTCCACAGAAACATCGCTCCCTTCAGCCTTCTCTAAGACAACTTCACAATTTTCGTTCTGCACAATCTTTTCTTCGGTAATTGGTGTTGTGTCTTCTTTGTCAGCTTTATACTTGATGTGCTGGTCGTATTCTTCCTTTGGCAGTGTTGGGAAGTCCTCTTCTTCAAATGGCATTTTAGCAAAAATGTTATCGGAGTCGGGTAAGCCAAGTCGAACAAGTGGGTCCAACGCGCCTGCAAATGTCGGGTCGATGGTGTAATCAGCGATGTCTGTGTTTCTAATTTTGTACTCCGGATGTTTCTGAAGGACTTCTTCTATTAATGAGGAGTACGAGTCCATCATCTTTTGTTCTTTTAAATATTGAGCTATCAACAAGACGACATCAGGCTCCGTTAAGATATCGGGATTGATCATTTTTGCTTCGGAAAGGTTTCTTCCATACGATGGGGTTTTGTAAGCCGTCGAAGTCTTGTTTTGCCAATTCTCTTTAAGTCCACTGAGTGCACGAGTCTCTTCCGCCATTTTCAATATATGGGGGTGAGCCTTCATCACCATCTCTTCCCAGTTCTTCTTCTCGTCCACTTCGGAGACAAATGCGGCGTCATCGCCGACTGCATCTTGGGTGTTGTTTGCCATCAACTGAAACTCAATTTTGAAGTTTTTTTTTCAAGTTCCCAAGAAAACACAATTTATGTTGGTATTGAAAAATGTTTTTACTTTTTCGAGTTTTTGGAGTCGTTTTTACAGTTAGGTAGTGTTCTTGAATAGCTTAGAATTAAAATGGATATGGGAGAAATGGAGTTTAAGTCCGGGAAAAAAGGAATCAAAAACTGTGAACAAAAAATTAATTTCAATTCAAAAGAATTATTCGAAAACTATAGAAACTGAAGAACAATTTCGAGTTTTGTATTTTGAACAACTCGATAAAGCAAGATGCGTGTCGTGTTTATATTACTCTTCACCTTAACATTAGCAAAATACTATTCAATATTCATCCAAAGTCGGAACGCCAACTTTAATCAATTGATGGACTCGATCAAAGCAAAACATCCAAAGTTCATTCCATTCAATGCAACAATGAACGTCCCACACATCGACTTGTACTCCACTGACTTCCTTGATATGCTCCAAGACCAAATGATTTCTAAAATGGCACAAACACTTTCTCGAAAAGGGAAGTGTTCTTTGTCATCGACGAAAATTGAGTCGACTGGTGGTAAAGTGTTTTTAATAATCAAAAAGTCGGTGTGTTTGTCCGAACTTGCAGATTCTATAACGAGCGATTTGTCGTTCTTCAGAAATCCAAATCATATGAACAATTTGTGTACTGCAAAGTCTCTTGCGTTATGTCAACAATACGGAGAACCTGATGTGTTCACTTATTATGACCCAAGAATACTTCTTGGCTTCGACCAAGACTATTACACGGAAGAAAAAGTCCTCAATTTTAATGATTTTGAAATCGCGACGCTTGCGTACTCAAACGAAGACAGGAATGTAAAATCAAAGGATGTCATCATCAATGTATTGTTGCGCGATGAGTGGAGTACACTCTAATTGATTATCTAATATTCTCTATGTATAGAATTAGCATCAAATACTATAACAATAGTATTTAAATTATAAAATAAACTATACCATAATTAGTAGCAAAGATCTATAACTTCACATCCATTGAACCAAAACTTGGTATTGCAAATGTATTTACGCGGCCGTGGATTTAATGAAACAAACAGGCTGTGGTGGGTATAACGACATTGGTTGACATAACGCATGAGCATTGGTTAGAGCTGTTGCATCGAAGCCGTACTTCTCGAGGAATCTAAAGAAGAGTTGTACGATACTGAGTGATGTATTCCACATCTCGTCCTTTTTGTTGACCATGAGCAGCTTTTGTAAACTTGCAACACATTGTTTGTTCTCTTGCAAGTCATCCATTGGGATTCCAAAGACTATTTCAAACAAGTCCCACTCTTCAAACTTGATATTGTTTTTGTCGTATGGAGTGGTGTTATTCTTTATTAACACAATTCGCCCACAAAACTTGTTGAATCCAAGTTCGTTCTCCATCATTTTGATAATGGGGTGGTTCTTCATATTCGAAGTTGAGTATTCGAGGGGGAAGACGACTCTTTCAAAGACAGGTCTTTTAGTTAATAGCGCGTGAATAACAACAGGCTGTGTTTTCAGAGCTTCATTCAGATAAAGAAGTGCATTACTTCTCGACACAGACTCTTGTCGATGTGAAAAAGTTGTTGTTAATATGTATGGATACTCATCAAATGGTTTAGGGAGGGTTTGGAGTAAACACCCTCTTGGAAGAACCATAGTCGGTACACCACTGTTATATACAAAACTCAAGAAAACAGAGAACAGATAACTGTTGAGTACAGTGTGTGGGACTATTTGTGGGCAATACGGTTGGTGTTCGACAGAGACTAAACGACTATTACACCCAAGTATCGCCGATGTGTACTTCATTCGATACGTCTCAATTTCATTTTCACTCAATTTGCCCAAACACTCCATCTTCACCATTTCAACGCCGTCACAGAGTCCAAACACTTCTTCGTCACAGATAAGATGTTGTAGAGTTTTGACGATGTTTCTAATTATGAGTATTTATAGAGAGTAATTTACTATTAAATTATTATAAAATTATTAATAGAATAAGTGGTGTGTATTAACAGAACAAACACTAAAGACTTTGCAACTTCAAAGAATTTGTTGTACTGCTCAATCGAGCTTTTTGTGCATTCTTGGTCATTCAACAAGTCTATCAGACATATTAAGTCATACACTTGGTCTGTGGTAAGTCTCCCAACCTCGAACAAATGCACAGCTATTCTCTTGATATCGTCTGTTTTAGGTATACCAGTCATCAGAGTTGAAACAACACTTCCGTCGACGATCAAACAGACTCTTTTCTTTGTTGGTGTTTTGCTTTCTGGTACAGAAAAAGTGTAATCGCTCGACTTTACTCTGACAAGTCGATTGAGTCGAACCAAGTATGAAATTGCTCTCTACAGTGTTACCTATCGTTGTGATGAACAAATAGTATAATGATAATAAAACAAACTATTATCTCATCTCTTTTGAACTCGAAGAGTGGGTCGTCTGATTTGGTCAACATGCCTATGACATCACCAACTTTAATTCGGTCGTCTGCGACAAGTAAAATTCTATAATAAACCTCCTCGAAACTTTTTGTACGTGTGATGATGATATTGTCATGAATAACAGGTGCAAATGCATCGTTCAAATCCACCATTATTAAAGTGACACTGTTGCTTTGGTATATTTCTTCAAGACTACAATCCATTACAGGTTTGTCAGTATATCTAACTTTGCCTTCTTGGTCGGTTAAACACGTTCTTACGATCCACCATGGTTGGAGTTCTGTTTGTGAGGCATACGATTTTAACTCTTTTTAAAGGAACAAACTTGGGTTGAGTACTTCAAAGGTGAGAGGTTTTCTTATGAGCTTATTGTTAGTGTGTATATCACATATGTTAGGACGCAAACCTTATTCTCGGCTTTGTACTTGTTTGCCATGTCGGTGAATTCATTCCGCGCAATCCCGAGATTGCGCGATACGTCTCTCGCGGTGTAAGCCGGA
>NW_004191777.1:613774-618823 GCF_000330505.1 Entamoeba invadens IP1
ATGTTGTAAATATTTGGGCACTTCTATTAATAATATTTATAAACAGATAAGTGTAGTGTATAATAATTTAAACTTAAATTCGTGGAATACAAATCCCAAATCATTGAAACCGAGAGAAAAATAATTATTATTAAAATTAATTAATAATGTGGTTGGTCACTTTTTACCAACTTTAATTAAAACAAACTACTTCCAAAAAAATTTGTTCAATTATTATTTGTAAACAAAATACAAATATTTTAAAGTCACTTTGGTTGCTTTGATTGTTTTTTTGGTACTGTTTCTATAACACCCATTTGTTTTCACTTATTATAAAAATCAAACAACAAAGATTGGAAATTCTTGTTAAAATAAACAATGTCGAGTTGCGTTTGTCATTCTTTCTTGATGTGTCAATTCAAATATCAATTTGAAGGGTTTTCTTTTCGGTTCGTGGCTTAGATTAATGAAAACAACAAAAAGATAATCACTACCATTTTCCAATGACTATAGAATATTATTCAAATAGTAAACAAAATCAAAAACTATTTGTAAACTGAAAACAAAAAATAATGAAACATGTTTTATTTGGACAAAAGACTGCAGATGTGCATATCTTCTTTTTGTAGTACTAAAGTTTCCTGCGTTTCCAATTGTGAATACAACCACTCACTAATTCTTGTTCCCAAAATGGAAATATCTGACTCGTTGAACCAAATTTGTCCAACACTTCTTAGTATACCAATGATAGTCTCGGTTCTGTTGCTTTGGTTTTTACCAGAAGAATAATAACTATCAAACAAAATGCCATCTAAGCCAACCAAGTCCATCAAAAGGTGGTGTGCTTCGATAACTTTATTATAAGTGAATCTTCTGTAAGACGTTTTTTCAGAGACACCTTTTGACCGATCAAAAGCCATTTTTGTACGACAGATTTTCTCGACCACGTTTGTGAATTCCAGCTCTTGGATACCATCACTGACCATTAAGATTCTCATCAGGTTTTCAGTCTTTTCGGATCTCTTCCGAGGCATTTTTAATGTGATGGTATAGTTCTGGTTCAACAAAGCGATGAGTAAAGCTTGTTGTTGGACCATGTAGTTTTTGGTCACGACGTAGTTGACTGCAAGTCGTTCGGAGTCACTCAACTTAACTGAAGCGCTCATTGATTGCTTTGAAGGTTTGAATTAAAAAGTAGTTTAAATACCCAACCCCATTGATTGTTCCACACGAAGTTATAAAAGTACACCCCTCCAACCTCAAACTTAGAATATTAGTAAATGCCACTGTGGTTTCGTAAAGGGACGAGTTCTTCTGCTAAAAATACATTTTTCATATTTTTTCTACTACTTTTCTCAAAAGTAGTTTTTATACCTTTTTATCCCGTTATCTGAAATCTTTTTCAACTTAAACAATTGACTATTTTCTTACAAAAAATACTGAAAAAATTTTCCAATTAATTCACGAAAAGCAAAAAAATTAATGTGGAGAAAAGGCTATTTTTGTCTCTTTCTATCCAAAAATTCCGATGAAAACACTTAACAATTCAATCTGTTTTGTTATGGTGCTCCAACCTATTTATGGTCAATTTCCGCACGACGCTTTTTCAACAAAAAGGTATATTTTGCCCCTTAAAAACACCCTTTTCCAAATAACTAACACTTTATGCAATTTTCATTTATAATATCGGGAAATGTGCCAACACCAACACCAATGTCAATTTCGGTATTTCAAAGACCATAAACCTTTGTGTGTTTCATATCTTTTTAGGGGATAAAATATGTTAAAAGGGGGGATTTTTTAATTTTATTTCCCGTATTTTTGCTTCAACTTTTAAATATTTAATTTCTTCGGCCTTGCATTAGTTTGTCATCTTCTTTCTCTTACCTGTCCAACGCTCTTCTTTTTCTTTTGACAAAAGTAACGGTTTGTGTTCTTCAAACACCATAATGGAGGGGTTTAATCATTTTGTCAAATAAAGACTCGAAAAGGCAGTATTTAATTTGTGTGATATTTCCCGATTTTTTTTTCTCCAATTGAAGTAGTTTTCCTTGGAAAATTACTCTTAGCCAGCAAAAAAAAACGAAAAAAGTCAAAAAGGAAAAACTTTTTTTAACTTCACATTTTCTCATGTAGTTTTTTCCCTCTTTTAAAGAAGTTAATTTTTTCGTTTTTTTACTATATTAGTATTACTAGACTCTCTATTGCAAATCGCCTCAAAATACCGTCTATGAAACTATATAATTATTATTATGTTACTATAAATTAACCATATCCAACATCAAAAAATAGAACAAATCAATCATTTGACTCTTTCAATGCGTCGATGACTCTCCCAAAATCGTATGGTGTGTTGTCGATCACTCCGTTCATGACACAGAGTACGGTCATATTTTCTCCAAATGGTAAATCGCTGAGCAGTTTCGGTGTGACCAAGAAGTATTGTTGCGCGTTCTCCTTGTTCACCGCCTTGACTATTTGTGAGAAAATCATTCTTTCATTCAACGGGTCCATCCCTTGGTTGATTTCATCAACCAGCCTAAACGGACAAAATGTCTGTTCTTGCAAACTCAGTAAATATAACATGGTCGCAACAGACCTCTCTCCTCCACTTTGTGTATGTGCGTTGAGTTGTTGGAGGGAACCCTCCTTTCGAAATTGGGTTTTAATGACAATACCGTACTTGTCAAATTCCTCTTTCTCTTCCAACTCAACAGTCCCTCGGCAGTTGATTTGGTTCATATACACTCTAAACGTCGTGTCAATGTTCGTAACTACTTCCTTCACTTTAGAAAGCCACTCGTTCTTGATGACATTCATAACGTCTTCTTTCTTCTTTATTTCGTCTGTCATCGACTGCATCTCACCCATTTTGATACTCAACTCCTCCTTAGCAGCTTCATACATTTGCTCCACATTATCTTCAATGTCAGTCCTAAACTTTAACTTACTCTCCTCCGCCTGGATCTCATCTTCAATCTCGTTTAAGTCGTCTGGAAGTTGTGTAAATATCTCATTGAGTTCGTCGCTGAGCACACAGACTTTCTCGGCTTCTTTTTTCTTCTGAACCGCTTCGTCCTTTGCTTTGATATATGCGTCTCCAATCCTTTTGATCTCCTCCTCAACTTCAATTCGATTCTTCTTATTCTCGTTGAGCCGTATTTTCAGATGGTTCAATTTTGTTCTCAATATTCGATTGATACAATTCGATGGATTCGCTTCCATCCGAGCAGTCGCCATTTTGATCAGTAACGCCCCAACCTTCAACACTATTTCATTCTCTTCGGTTTGATACGAGACAACTTGGTGTTGCAGCTGCTCGATCTTTTCCTCGTGGTCCTCATCCGCGTCAAGCGACTTAATTTCTTTCTGCTTCGTGCTTTTCATTCGCACTAATTTCTCCTTCTCTCCTTTCGCTCTCGAATAACTCTCAACAACAGTAGACAACTCCCTCTTCTTGTTCTCAACTTGTTTCATTTCTGTCGCGAACCCCTCTCTCTTCTTCTTCGACTCTTCAATCGCTGTCGCCAACCCAACAATTTGCGTCTCAAGTTGTTCCTTTCGTGACGTGTCGATCGCTGTTGATAAAAATCTTGCCTTTCGAATATTATTGACTTTGTCCGAGACAGCAGACGAATACCGCGACTTCACTTTGACAATAACAGAGGACGGCGTGTAATAAGTACCCGGTGCAATCTTCTCAATATTCTTTTCCGTCTCCTTCGTACAAATAAACTTCTTTGAAAGCGCCGCAAAGTCTTCAACAACTTTCAGAACGGGTCGGGGACCATTGACAACACTATCCAACGTCCCAAGAACTCCACATTCTGTTGCGACTCTCATTTGAGTTGCTTGTGTCGCTTCGTTGTCGAGGTCCTCGCGTTTGAACACTTGAATTTGTAGCCCCTTCTCTTCAATTAAAGTGGAGATAATTCTCTCTTGGTCGGCTTTGTTAGTGACCACAAACCCTTTCAAAACGTTTGTTGGTACTGCCATTTCGACATAGTTTGCATACTCATCTTTGGATACCGTGAGCTCGACAGAGACAGGTCCATACACTTCGGCTTCAAATTTGTTTCTATTCTGTTCGATCCAAGTATAAGCCTGGTACACATTAGGATCGACATCAAACACTTTTCTCAATCGGTTCTGTTTGATGTCATTCAATTTCCCAAGTTCCTTTTTCAGTTGAAGTACTTTCCCACTGTTTTCTCGTATATCCTCTTCGACTTGTCCGTCCTTCTCACTAATGCTAATGATATCTTCTCGTACCTTTTTAAGTTCCACTGAACTCGAGTCGGCTTGTGCCTTGAGTTCATCCAATGAAGGTAACTCATCAATCTTCTTTTGTAAGACTTCGACTTGTGCAGTCAAGTCGGTCAAGGTCTTTACCCGTTCGTCTCGTCGCTTTTTGGTCAGCTCTATCTCTTTCCTCTTCGATGAGATTTTGTTGTCCAACTCTTCTTTTCTCCCAACAACTCTCCCGTACTCTTTTTCATTGCTGTCATAGCTTCTATTGGAGTCAAGTGTCTTCTTCTCTTCCGAATCAATTTTTCCTTTCACCTTGGCGTATTCTTCTTCCACTGGTCGATTCTCCTCTTCCAATTTCTTCAATTTGTTTTGAACAAAAGTCTTCTGGTCTCTCATGTCAACCGCCTTCTTTCGCGCTTCCTCAAATATCGCCCAAGGCCTTTTCATTTTCAAGTTGTTCAAGCGAGTCTGTCGCCGCTCTTGTTCTTTCTTCTCGCCAACACTCTTCTCTAACCCTTGCACTCTGTATTGTATCTCTTGCACCGTCTTCTGTTGCTGTCCACTCTTCTTCACTAACTCCCCAAGGGTTTGTTGTGCGTCAATGATTTTATTGTGATTCTCCTCTAAGTCACTCGTCCCTGTTGCTTTTTCTGTTTCTTTGAGTAACTCTGCTGGGTTGAGTGATGAAAACGCAGACACTCGTTCTTGTGGAAGAAATTGGCACAAATTGTCGACCATTATACAATACTCTGTACACTTGTCCAATACTTCTTTCTGTGTTGCTGAACGCCCATTTAAGTACCACTTCGTCTTATAACA
>NW_004191777.1:618923-630073 GCF_000330505.1 Entamoeba invadens IP1
TTGTCAGCTGTCATTTTATGAGTGTTCGGGTGCTGATTGAGTATTTCTCGTCTTTCTTTGGGGAGATTAAGAAGTGAGCCAAAAATGAGAGGACAGAGATTGAGAGGTGCGTAACGGTCACCACATAAAAGAGTTGAAATTTGGAGAAAGACACACAGTAAGTGTAGAGCGAGATCTGTGCGATTGCGAATAGCACTTGGACCACGTTTAATGTTGTTTTTGCCACAAAGTAGAATGGGGTGTTGTTGGGGTTTTGGTCGACGTGGAGAAAAATTGTCAGATAGTTCTGTGGAGGGGTTGAGAGACTGTTGAATGTCGCAGATAGGACTGTCTTTTCTTCTGTTTGAAAGAGGAAATACATGAAGTGGAGACAGTGGTGGAATGTGAAGACAAGAACGTGTACTAATGCCGCGATGCACGAGATGAATGGCGAGAGCCACGAAAGAAATGCGTTGACTGCGCTGAACAAGCCAGAATGAAGAAACACTCTGTCAACCAACATTGGGCACGAGAGGTGCTTTTTCAATGACACTGAGGAAGCTGTCTTGTTCAGGTAGGTGGGTTCCATTGTTTCTTTTCAGTTTTTTACTTTGCGACTTGGTGGCTAATCCCTCACAAGCCCCCCTTTTTTTGCTTCTTTCTCTTGTTTGTTACAAATATTTTGCTCTATTTTCAACCGTTTTTCGCTCGAAATTTTAGTATTTTGTTATTATTATTTCTATAGTTTGGTATAGTTTATTATATAATAGAGAATGATAAATAATAGTTAATCACAAACTTTGAAGAAATGGAAAAAACACGAAATATAGTAAAGTTGTAATTAGTGGGTTTAATTGCTTCGATAAACAAATTATCAAAAATTTCACCATTATTGAGTAAATGAACGGGCTTCAAGAATCACGATGATGTAATTGAACAATAAAAAGACATTTTACTATAATTGGTAAACAAAGAAGACCCCAAAAACATCTGTTTTCTGTCATACTAATAATTGAAAGACATTGGTATTGAAATAGTTTAATTATTAATAAAAAATAGAATTAATTCAAAGTTGACTCTGTGAAACTTCAAAACAACAAGCTCAAATCAGTAAAGAGTTATAAAATTAATACTGTGCGTCACAGTACAAAAATGAGTATGAGAAGGATCACAAGGACAAGGATCAATCCGCCGACAACAAGTCCGATTTTCCAGTCTGTATGTTATTCCTCATTTGAACGTACACTTTGAGGTTAAACAAATAAATAACAAACTACTCGACTTTTCGATGACCTTGTCGATCTTTTCTTTTGTTGAGACAATTCTTTGGTCTGTGGTGTCGACTTGGTTTGACATTTCATTCAGCATCTGGTCTTGCTGGCTGATTTCATCGTTAATTGTCATTCCTATTTCGTGGACAGTTTTGACGTTTTCGTGGAGTTTGTCGAGTTGTGCGTCCTGCTTTTTGATGATTTGCTGCTGCCTATTTCTCTCGTTGTCGATGAAAAAATCGTTTTCTTCACGCATATAGTCGTTCAGCTCTGTTTCTTGTGACGTGTTCATTGTTTGTTTATTTTGTCGTTGTGGGGGGATTGTTGTAGCCATTTGTGTTTTCAAGTTTTAACTTTTTCTCGTTTTTGTTTTGGTATTTTGTTATTCTTTTTGTTATATCTGTGTCAATAAGATGTCGGTTTGGTTTGGGATATTTGATGTTTTGATTTTTCTGTATTATTATAATACAAAATAATAATAATAATATTATTATAAACTAAATAGTAACTTTATTATTACAAAATAATATTTAACTTAAAAGATATTGATAATTGTTGTCACTCAACACAATTATTTAGAAAGAAAAACAAAGCATAAACATACAATGTAATAACTTTTATAAATAATTTTGATAATAATCATCTTATCAATAAAGTTTCAAAAAAAATATTGTATAACAATAAGTTTTTGAATAAAATTACAGTCCCTCATACTAGCCTTACATATATATATGTAAATAAAAAACTTGTGTTCTAAAATTGTTTTTAATTATTTCTATTATATAAACAAAAAATAAATTTTTTATTTTATTTTATTTTTTATTTTTTTATTTGTTCCACATTAACCATAACTATTTTTAAAATACAAATTTGATGTGTGGTATAAAAAACAATGTTATTTCACATTCTTATTTTTAGAGAAAAAAAGTATTTGATTTAATTAATAGATATTTTTTAATAATAATATTTAATTTGACATTTCTAGTTAAATAATAATAATCAATATTATTGTACTAGTTTTAACAAATTAATTTTTAAATAAAGTAACAATTTAAATAAATTATAATACAATAAATGATATTCCATTTTAAGTCTTTAAAATAAATATATTAGCAATAAGCAGTACATTTATTATTATAATATAATTAAATAGAAGGTATTGCGATAAATGATTAGAAGTTGGTGAAGTGATACACACAACAAAGAAGAACAAAGCTATGTAAATTAGATAATTGATCATTATGCAGATTCCAAATCCACTATTTTTCTAGTACTAAGCATATCAGCGATTTCCTTGTCACACATTTGTAGAGTGTGTGTCAATTCCAAGTTGACTATATCAAAGAGATAATCATTGATAAGACCCCCTTTGACGGCCATTTCCTGTACATTCATCAATAATTTTCCTTTGAAGAATATTCTTTCAAACCGTTCAATAGAAGCAGTTTTACTTGACTTCCGCGACAACTTTGATTCGAAAAAGAATCCGAGTTCAAGTGCAATATCAAAGAGAAGGTTGTGCACGAATATTCTCTTGTTTTTCTCGTATCTTCTGAAGGCAGTTGCTTTCGATATTCCTTCCATCAATTCCTTCTCATAAATAGGTCTAAACTTCTCTTCAGTAATTCGCATCACTTCAATTTCATCGCCCACAAAGTGTAGGGTTTTGACTTTAGCGCAACACAGTCCGACACTTGATTGTTTTCTTGGTCTTACAAGTGTGATGTGGCAAAATTGGTTAATGAGTGCAACTAAAATAGCCTCTTGAAAGCATTCCATGTCCTTGACTACTTTCTTCTGAGTGAGGTACTTTGGGTCGTTGTAAGCTCTTCGGGATGGTTTAGATGACGCACACGATGTAGAGTCGAATGACATAACTATCAATTTTTCTAAGAACCTTTTTATACCTTTTGTTTCTAAAACAAAGAGTGGCAATTTTGGCTCTTTAGATAGGTATTTTTTCTTTTCTGTTTCATATCATTATCACCACCCCTCTTGCAGTCAAAGACACTCTTTTTTTTATTCTTCACACCACCCGTTTTTTTCTGTGACTGGGTGGTATTAGACACTCTAATTTGGTGGGCTCTGCCTTTTGAAATGCAGCCAAGTCTTCCTTCTCGTCATCCCGTCGCATGCTCACCCCTCAGACAATTCATATATGTTCCACTATTAACAGCCAAACACTCGGGATTTTACCGTTTCTTCTCGCCAAATTTGTGATAAAAAATGGAAGACAAGTTCCACTCTTTTTTGGTTCTCCTTCACAAAAAAAGAGGACAATAACGTGCGTCGAATAAGGCCAATAATTTGGGTATTCACTGGGAGTATAAACAGGATTGTCTCGCAAATTTGAAATTGTGTTTTATTTGCCCGATTTTGCAGTTAAACTTGACGAACAATTCAGTAATCTTGAAATTGAAATAATAAATTTGCAAAAGTAAAAATAAATTATTAAAAAAGCAGTTTTGGGCTGTTTATGCAATTTTTTACCATCACATATAAGAAACAAAGTCGAAGTAGTCCTTCTATTGTTTGTTTATTATTTTAATATTATTTTTAAACAATTTTTTTAAAAATTTATCCCGATTTTTGATTGTTTTTTGTTAATTTAAAAAAATGATTTTTTTTTAATAATACCATAATAATAACTTATTTGTTATTTTATATTTAAATAGAAAAAAAAAACAATATAATATCTATAGTTTAAAATATTAAACGAATTAAGTAATTGTACTGTTGAAAGATTAATTCCATTTGAACTTCTTGCTCCAAATATGGTATTTTAATATCTGATTTGAGATTAAAAATATTAGAATTATTTTTTCTCATACTTCCAAAATTATATTTTTGGGAATTTTGAGACAATTTTCGGCTTTTTTTTCGTTTGTAAATTTTGACGAATAATTTTGGTTTTATTGGCGCAATATTATTGGTTTTTATCCCATTTTTTGAATAAAATTTCCAAATTAAAATAAATTGGATAAAAATATGCACAAATGGCGAGGTTTGGTAATTAACTTAAAAATATGTAGTAAAGAAATTATAATATTATAGTAATAAAAGATTACTCATACAAAAAAGCAATAAAAAAACAATTCCCGTTTTGTTAGTCGGATGACAAGGATGGATTGTTGATCATTTTTGGATGATCCATAATTGATGTTTTTCCTTTTTATATAGTATTTATAATAGTAAAAGTGTTATAAAATAATCGAAAATATTTAAAAAGATGATTTGAAAATTGATTTTATAAAAACCAAATTAGCTAAAAGAAGCACAACCCATAATTAGGTTTTTCAAATTCGAAACACAAAACGATGCACATCGTTTTGTATTGAAAAGTCGGGAATGAAAAAGAGATGGTGTTTATTTTTAAAATACAGTTTTGAAAAAATTGAACCTTTAGTGGAATATCACAATATCATAGATAAAAAGGTCTTTTTTGTCTGAAAAAGAAGGAAAAAACAAGTCAATGAATGGAGCAAAACTCTTGTGATTAAAGTTCAATAACTTCAGATTTTTTCCATTAATTCTGATTTTTGAAAATTCAATATCATTTTCTAATTTATATTACTATTTATTTACAAAATGTTATTTTAATTAAAATAAAATCAGAAAATATTTAAATGGTTACGAAATGTTTTAGTTATAAACTATATGATTTTTAAGTTTTGTTGAACGATCTTTTTAGTTCGTTATAAAGAAAAAGTTGAGTGATCTTCTTCTTTTCATATTCATTTTCAACTTTTTATGTTTGAAAAAGGCATTTTTTGTTTGTTTTATTTGATTGAACTTATTTAAAATGATACAATTTTTGTTTGTGAATTTTTTATTATTTGTTATTAATTGATATATATTTAAAAAAAACTAATAAATTAAAAAAATTAAAGACATTGAATATTTATATAATAAAAAATCAAATTATAATTATTGATTTTAAAATTTAATATATTTTTGTTTAATATATAAACTTTTTTTATAAAATAAACAATTATGATCAATTAATAAAAATAACTATTAATTATTTATATAAAAACAATATTTATAAACACTTTAATTATTATTATAATATAAAATAGTATTGTTTTTACATCAAACTGGGAACTTAAATTGTGTGATGTTTGAAACTTTAAAAATTCTGTTTAACCTCAAGATCTTTTTTTTATTTCAAAAACAACAAAGAGACACTTCAAATAATTATTTTCAACTATAAAAATGGTTCTTCTCACCTTATTTTTTGTTTGTCTCTATGATTTTTGTGTAAATCACAAAAGTTGAAAGAGGATTTGATTAATTAAGTCCGATTAAAAATTCCCTATAATTTCTATTCAAAACTTGCCATTTTCTCTTAAATTGTCATTACGGATAATTATTTAGTCCAAAAATGCATAATGTAGCCAACATAAAAACATCACATTGTGATTATTTCTCATTATTTTTTACTCATAAAGAAATTGAACTGAATTTTTAAAGTAAAATGGCTTATTACGATCCGATCTATGGAGGTTGCCCACCAGTCGTCCCAGTAGTCCCAACAATGGCTGGGTACCCAGTTGGATGTGGAATGGTACCACCAGTTGTTCCTATGGCCCCTCCAATGGTTGGCCCTATGGTCACACCAATGGTCACTCCGATGGTAGCTCCCATGACGATGGGTGGTTATCCGATGGGAGGGATGCCAATGGGACCAGCTGGTTATGCTGGATTTTGATTAACATATTTTTACACCATTTTAATTTTCAATTACACACGCCTTTCATCCAAAACATGATATTGTACACTCTCGTTTTTAAAAGCTATTAACACGTTCAAAACAGAAACGTAATAATAGAAAGTTTTTATTTTTTTCTTTTACCTAAACCCTTTTTTTGCCTTCATACACAAAACAAATTTTTGAAATTTTTTATTTTTTTTATCAACTCAAATTTGAATTGTATATTTTATTGTCACACAAATAAACATGAATGAGTTTATTTGTGTTAAACAAGAGCAAAGCATTAGAAAGAAAAATGGGGTCTAATGATGGTTTAATATATTTGGTTTTTTATAAAAAGTATATTATCATTTGATTATAACGATATTGGTGTTTATATTGTCGTTATATTTGTAAATGTGACTATTTGACATTGTTTGTCATAAAGTGGATTGACGATGTAGCGTTTTTTGTTTTAATGTTGTAACACAATAAAGCGATATGAAATTTCGTCCAAAAAGATTATTTTTGATCAATCTTAAGTAATTGAGTTATCATTTGTTAATTATTTTAAGTAAAATAAAACTGACTATTGGCCGGTTTGGGTTAGAAAGGGGTTTTGGAATAAAAAATAATAAAAAATGATTTGGACAATTTCCTTTTTACTTATTTTTCTTCTTAAAAAAAGTTTTGGGTTGTGAAAGTGTTAAATGTGTAATAATTTAATAAATTTTTAGCTATATCTAAAAGAAGAATTGAAAAATTTAAAGTAAAATTCTTATTAAAATTATTCCATTCTTTTTAAAAATAGAATATAATAAATTAAATAGTATAGTAACTAAAAGACCAAATGCAATCAAATCAGTTATTCATAAACAAAGAGATGTCAAGTTCTTTTGGCTTTAGAACAAATGTTTTATCAATAATAAGCCTTTTTGTGATATGCATATTGATCTTTAATCCTACATCAAATATCTGCTCTTTATCCATGATCCAAGTATTATTGAGAAATATGGATGTGATCCTTTCAAGTTGAATAGTCTTTTTAGATGGTCTTGGCAATTTATAATTGAAAAAGTATCCTTCTTCTATACACAAATCAGCCATTAAGTGCAACATCGACGTCCTGCGATTCTTATCAAATCGCCTGATGGCTGCTTGTCTATTGACCCCGCTCTTTAGATCTTCTTCTAACGTCTGCCGACATTTCTGATCTGCTATTTCGAACACCCCGATTGTCTGAGTTTCACTAGATAGGGAAAGAACTATAGGAATGGGAATAGTCTTTGTTGTTTGTTTTTTCTGTGCTTTCAAAGTGATTGCATATTTCTTATTAAGAAGTGACACCAAAACAGCTTGTTGGCAGACTGGATAAAACTTTGAGTCGAGACAATCGGTGGGATTTTCTTTTATTGAAATTGTTGGTCTTTGAAGGATCACTTGAACACAATTGTCGGATTGTTTTGAAGTTTGAACAATTTGAGACACACTTTGACTTTCATGAGTATTACAAAATAGCACTTTGGAGTCTTCGGTTGTTTTTGAAAGAGATGAATCAAATTGTTGAGGAAAAAGTTTATACGTAAATTGTTCGGTAGGAAGAAGAGAATAGGACGTGTTTAAACTGTCATGTTGTGAAGAATACTCTGTGGATGGGAAAGGATTCACAAAAGTAAGATCTGTTGGCTTCATGGACGTTGGGGAAGTATAGAGGAAGTGCCACAACGAGTTGTTGAGGATATCTAAGGAAGCCGATCCCCGAGGTGTTGTCTATTAATATAATGAGTGTTTTTTGGGTAATATCAATGGCAATTATTACACAAATATGAATTCAAAACAAGTCTAAATTTAAGACCAAAAAACAATTATTTAGTAATAATTATATTATATAAAAATATAGTTATTTGTTATTATCAGCTATAAATAGGTGTTCAACAGAATGTTTTGTCCCAAAGATAAAAGTAGAAAGAATATTTTGTCATTTTAAATACAATTTGGAAGTTTGTGAATGATAACATATTTAAGGAGAACAATAAAAATATAATACTGGTAAATGTTTTAATACATTTAATTCAGTATTTCGTCTTCAATTATTGACATTCAAATTCACATGTTTTAAAAACAAATTGCAATTGGGATTGCCACTTTATTCAAAAAACATCCTATTGCACTTTATTTATTTGTTTATCTTTCCGATGATAGTATAATTCAGTGTATCCAAATTATATGTTTATAAAAAATAAATTATTCTTTTACATATTAATAATTGATAAAAAAATAATATAAAAAATAATAATGTTTTATTGTTTGTTTATTATTAATACAATCCAAATGGTTTTATTTATAACAATCTTAAACATGATAATGACAAGTGCTCCAAATATATCGTTTTGATTTAATAATTTCGTGTGTAGCTAATTTATAAGACTGCAATAATTTATTATTTTAGATGGTTTGGGGTACTTATTAATTATTATTATCATTATTAAATTTAATAATTATATAATTTAATTTGATTATCTTGAAATTTAAATAGATTGTTTTTAGAATTATAAAAGGAAAATGATCTGTTCCAAAAATATATTAATTTTTTATATAGATTTTTAATAATTAAATTATACAATTTTTATAATTAAAACAAAAACTATATTTTCGGTGGATATAACAATCTAGTTATAACAAATTGGAGATTCTTCCAATTATCTTTTAATTCAACACAATAATAAAATATTAACAAAGTTAGGTAAACATTTTTTGTTTTTTGTATTGAAATAGTAATATTTTATAATAATTTTATATTATATTTTTATTACTCTTTTGATACCATTTTTATTATATTCAAATTAAAACATATAGTTTATTTTTTCCTAACAGATATTGAAGTTACAAATAGTTTTTTTAAACCACAATTTAAAAAATGTTTTATAGATTAAAAAACTAACTAAAAAAACCATGTTATATCCGATACTGAGAATTGCAATTTTTTGTTTTTTTGTGTTGTGTTCCTCAAAATCAAAATCTTCGAAACGACAAAAAATCTACATGAACGGAATAGAGCAACCAAACTTTTCACAATACCATCACATCAAAGAAGTCACTTCAACCGAATTTCGTTCTTTGTTTGAATCAGAAAACTACGTCATTGCACTCTTCTGTTATTTCACACAACAGTCGTGTGTCCCATACATACAAACAATTGAGAACTTTGCAAAGAAAAATAAGATGATTAAGTATGTTGTGGTTGATGGTATTAATGCAGAAGAATTGGTGTTTGACTATCAGATTGACGATTTCCCTTATATCATATTTCACAGAGGATTGTACAAAGACCGAGTATACCGTTCAGATGATTTCGACGACTTTCAAAGTTTCATCACGCGAGGGATATCACCCGTTGTTCACGAAATTTTAGAAACTGATATGGTCTCTTTGGAGAGGCAAAAGAAGATAACTTACTTTACGTTGTACACAACACCAAATACCACTCAAAGTGAGATCGACGAGTACACTGATATTGCAGATATATTTACGGAATACACGGAAATAGGGTTCTTCGCAATATTCAATGCTTCAAATACATATTTAAATAATAAATCGATGAATATCATTTATTATAACAACCAAGCGTACGACGATGTAAGAGAAATCATTCACTACCAAACAATAACTCGTTTTAATAACACAATTGAGAGGTTTGATGTTGGAATAACAGAGTGGGTCGTCTCTGTTGGGGTGCCCCTGTTCAATCTTGCTGTCATCCCTCTTCTGCAACTCTTCGAAGTGTTACCAAACAGAACGCCAATGCTGTGGTACATGAATGAAACCATTAGTGATACCACACGGCTTGAATTTATTCGTAAAGCGCGAGCATATCGAGGTAAAGTGGGGTTTGTATACACCCCTGAAATAGAGGAGGTTGAGTATTTGAGACAAACTACACGACCGTCGATAACTGTTGTTCACAAGAATTTGAGAACGATGTACCCACTTGCTATCACTGAACCCAAAGATGTCGATATGGCCTTGGAGAACATCTTTTCTGGGGCGACACATGAAAGTGTGAAAAGCAGTGTTGGTGGTAACATGTCTGGCATTCCCATTTTGACTGGAGAGATGTGGGAGAATGGGATCAGTGAGTACGAGAATGCAACGAAAATCATCTTATTGGTGGACAGCTCTTTGGTTTCAAAAAATTTGGTCCGTCGAGAACTTGCCGCGGTATACAGAAGAACAAAAAAGAGCAGAGAACTCAACGAAATTGTTGTTCTGTTATTTAACATTGAAAAAGACGATGCACCGAAGGGGGTCTACATCAATGAAGTTCCCACAATATTTTGTTATTTACAAGGTGAAAACGTATTCGAAAGTCCTAAAGCAATATTCGCTAAATACCCACAACAAGATGACGTTATTCATTTCATTTCCAAAAATGCGAAAACAGAGAATTTTGAGCCACATGAAGACGAAAAAGAGTGGCCCGAGCCTATTGAAGATGATGAAGAGGAAAAAGAAAGAAGGCAAAAGAATGAAAGACTCGACAAAGAACGAATCCAAAAAAAGAAGGAAATGAAAGAGGCGATGTTAACGCAATTAATGAATAACCCTTTCAAGAACCAAGAGTTTGTAAAGAGTATCCACACCCTCGGACTCTTCACTGATAATAAAGTGATGAAAAAGGCATTTGACCAATTCGAATTCTTGACAAAAATCGGCGTCGATGTTAACTCTCTTGAGGGTGTCGCCTCTTTGAAAGAAAATGAAGACAATTTGAGGAGGTTTGAACTTGAGAGGAGGAAAACTCAGAAGACCAAAGATAAGACAGAACTATAAGTATATAGATTTTTTACTATTGAAATATACTCTATTTCTATAAACAGTTTACTATTTTTTATAATAAATTAATTGTTAATTGATGTTATTAATAAATAGATTAAAGGTTATTCAAATGCATTGAGATACAGTTGTAAGGCTTCAATGACTTGATCAATCTTTATGCGTTCTTTTCCTTCGAAACACCACATTCTGTTCAGCAAGGCATAAATCGTATTGTCAATGCAGTCGACTTGGGCCAAATGCTTTCCTGATGCAACAAAATCTGCTATGGACCATGCAAACTTGAAATTTTCAATGGGATATGGTTCTTTCCATGTAAAGCATTCATAAATGCTGACTGCAAAGGAAAGATATCACTTGGCATCTTGTACTTC
>NW_004191777.1:630173-647015 GCF_000330505.1 Entamoeba invadens IP1
AGTCATTTTTGCATTAACTGTTGTTCCCAAGTCCATTGAAAAAACGAGTAAATTGTCTGGCTTGATGTCTCTGTGGACTATGCCATTGTTGTGTAAATAACTAATTCCCTTTGCCATGTCTAACATGAATTTCACCTTGACTGCCATGCGAGGCGATTGTTCTCTTTTCTTCTTCATCAAGTCATTTAAACTGCCATATTCAGCGAATTCTGTGACCATACAAATTCTGTTTGGAATAAATACAGCACCATAGAAGTGAACTAAATACTCACACCTGAATTTGTCCAACATTGAAACCTCCTTTTCAAATTCATGAACTTTCGCTTCGTCATTACACCCTTCTCGCAATTTCTTGATTGCCACTTTGTGTCCTCTGAACTCACCCAAATAAACAATTCCAAATGAACCCTCTCCAAGCTTTTTCTCTTCTTTTAACTCGTGGTAATCAAGTCGTGTTGTCATTTGTGTCTTCGCGTTGATTGTGATATTTTCTGTCATTTCAACACCTTTTTTAATATCAAGACCAACACAAACAATCTTCTCCTTAATGATACAAGAGCAAAGCGGCGTTATAAATATTTCAAATTCACACGCTTCTCCACTCTTCAAATTTACCAAAGCGGGTTCGGTGCGTATTGTGTAGTAATCACACCCTTTCATCACACTGAATTGAATTTTCATTGGATTTTTAGATTTGTTCCCAACACACAACAATTCGCGAGTTTCTTTGTTGACAGGGATTTCATTATTTGCATTGTTTTCATCAATGAATATTATTTTTTCTTTGTTAGACACAAGCCAGTCGTTCACTTTTTCAAATATGACATTGGAGCGCTTCATTTTAAATACACAAACGTTCAACATTTTCTTCTCCTCTTTGTTGTGTAAATACAACAAGTATATTCCAACAATTGACAACGCTGTTATAATTACTATTATTATCACAAACACAACCGGAAGACCAATGGCCAATCCCAAATTCACTTTGTTTGAACAAGAAAGACCATCATCACTCGGCTTCTTGCCTTCGACACACATTGAACACAACCCTCTTTTCGCTTCAATACAAAACTCAATTTGAGAAAAATGACCACAAGTCGAGTTGATAAAAACATTGTCATTTTGACATTCGTTGCATGTGTATTGGTTTAAACATAAAGAGCAGTTGTTCATACACGTTTTGCAACGAGGGACATTGGAGTCAATGTAATACCCATTATCACATTTCTTACACCCAAACGGTGTTTTTTCTAAACACCCAACCAAACTTGAATAATTTTGACACACCAACGATTCTGATGGTATTAAAAAGAATTCTGGTTTACATGTTATACAGGAATTGAGATCTTTACAAACAGTACACGAATAGTGGCAAGCATCACAATCACTTTGTTTTCTGTAATACCCTTCTTGGCAAATTGCACACCCAACCATGTTTGGCATTTCTTTTTTACACTTGAGGAAAAAGTCTTCTGTTAATTCACATTTGTTGTCTTTATTCAAGAACTCCAATATGGGACGACAAGACAAACAATAAGTTGCATTGAAACATGTTGTACAACCATTTTCACATTTATGGCAAGTACCATTGGATCTGTAATATCCATTAAAACAGGAAATACACCCTTTTGTTGTTTTAATGTTACACCCATCGCTTGCATTTTCATCTCGTTTAAGTTGGTTAGTTGCTTTGCAAGATCCATTGGTTAAAACAAATCCTTCATTGCATTCAAATGCAACGGGTGTCTTAACAGAAATAGATTTCATTGCGTATTTGATGTTGTTGCCTATTACTTCACAATATTCTGCTTTAACAATAATCTCGTCAACTCGCATGAATGATATTTCACACTTCAAACATTTATTTAAGTGCGATTTTTGACAACTGAAATATTCTTTTGTTTTACATTCGTTAGTTGTTGTTAAAAGATATTCTTCCACACAAACAATACATTGATCATTTTTACAAAATGAACATTTTTCCACAACACAATTTTTGCAAGTGTTTTCAATAATTGAATCTCTGTTTGAAACGCAACTTACACAATCGTTACCATCGATTGATTCACATTTATCATTAATAAAACACTTATCTTCTTTAACGTTGATAACAAATAAACCACCACATTGAAGTCCATGTATTTCTGAATTTACCATTTTACATTTGACACCGCTTGTTTGATCATCTTGACATTCATGACACGAATTGTTATTATCAAGATATTGGCTTTCCTTACATTTAAATATAACATTGTTGTCATACAAATAATCTTTGTTGTTCTCTTCACATATTCCATTTAAGTTAACGTTAGAATGTTTGTTACATTGAATACATTTTGTTGATGTTTTATCTTTGTGATAATATTTACAAATTGACTCCTCGCAGTTCCCTGTTGTTGTGATTCCATTCTCGCAATCTTCACATGTGTTTTTCGAGTTTGTTTTGCACAATTCATTGTGTTCAAAAGGTTTACACATTTTATTTTGTAAATAAAATTCATTTTGACATTTTAGGCATTCGTTTTGTCCGTTTTGAATTTCACAATTTTTGGTGTTATTCACACATTCGTTTCCAATAAAAGTGGTATTAATTCCACATTTGATACAATTTCCATTAACAGTTACAAATGGTGGGAAACACTCTTCACATCTTATTCCGAAATTTATTATATTTCGACACAATTTACAATTGGGTGAATATTTGTAACATTCATCACAAGTGCTCGAAGTGTTTTGGTAAAGGTGGCTTGGGCATTCACATAAATTGTCAACGACAATGAATGTATCTTTACAAGAAGTGCACTGATTTTTGTTGGTTTGGCTACAAGATAAACAATTTGGAATTGTATCACATGGAGAACAACGTTTTTCATCTGGAAAATACCCAAAAATGCATTTTTGACATCCATTCACAGCATCACATGTGTTATTTTCACAATTTTCATCACATAATACACATCGATTCTCATCAAAATATTTTCCTTTTTCGCATGTTAAACAACCATTTGAAAGATTATTTGAACATGTCAAACAAGTTTCATGACATAAAGAACATATTTTGTTATTAACAAAATAGTGTTGGTTGCATTGGGTGCATCCGGTGGTATTTAAACATTTGTTTAGAGCACAATTTGTATCACATAAAATACACTGTCTTCCAACCAAATAACTTACTTTGTCTGTACATGATAGGCAGCCCGAACTTGAACCATTATCACATGTTAGACATTTTTCGTGACATTCAAAACAAGTCATATTGTTTTTATAATAGCCATTTTTACATTCAGTACAACCATTGATTGGATCACATTTGTTTACAGAACAGAAAGAACTACACTTTAAACACTTTGCATTTTGAAGATAGAATTCTTGATTACAAGAAAGACAATTTATACTTTGAGAAGAACATGTTTTACAATTTCCATTACATTGAGAACATCTTTTGTTTTCAATAAAAAACCCATCTGGACACAATGTACAGCCATTAACAACATCACAATGGTTTGTGCAATGTGTATCGCAAACGGAACAATATATACCATTTCTATATGTTCCACTTGCACAAGTCAAACAATTGTTTTCGTTTGAACCGGAACATGTAGCACATGATGTATGGCACGGTGAACACATATTGTCATTGACATAGTATTTTTCCTTACACTCTGTGCATCCAGTATTATTAACACACTTTTTATCCACACAATTTAAATCACACTGCTTACATGTTCCGTCTTTTACGAAGTAATTTGCGACACAACTTTCACATTGATTGTATGCAGGTCCAGAACATTTTATACAATTTGGTGTGCATGGACCACATTTTTTTCCCTCAACATAATAAGTATTACTACATGAAGTACATCCATTTTGTAGACAAATAAGACAATTAACATCACAAAGTGAACAACCTTTATTGTCTTTGTAATAATTAATCCAACATTCAGTACATCCATCATAACTGTTACAACTCGAACAAAATTGACAAAATAAACAAATTCCATTATCTAAGTAAAAATTGGGATAACAATATGTGCAAATTTCATAAGAGTTGCATATTTTGCAATTTGCGCTACAAGTTTCTCGTTTTAAAGTACCACCAACATGATATCCATTCAAATAAGAAGAACAAATTGATGGATCTGAATCACAACGTTTACACTTGGGGTTTGAACATCGTTCACAAGTTTTTGAAGTATTTGAGTAATAATATCGATCATTGCATACAATACAACTACTTGAATTTCCAAATGAACATAATTTGCAATTTGCAATGTTACAATTATAAGTTTTGTTTGTTTTTTTCTTTTGTAATAGATCTTCAACTTTAATCATTTTTGAAACTGTACCAAACTTGAATGTAACATTTATTCCGTTTGGAAGTCCTACAACAAGCTCTGTTTCTGTTGCACATTTTATTAATAAATTAATGTCATCTTCGCCAAGTGAAATGAAAGAACCTTCGATACTCCATTGAAATAAAGTAGAGCACTCTTCATTTTTATTGACACATGTTATTTCTCCATCTTCTTTGCACCACTTAATACCAAAAGAAATAATGAAAAGAGCAAACAGTATCATGAATACAATGTGTTTGAATATGAAGATTTTCTAAGTAAAGCATAGTGTACCTTTGAAGTATTGATTTTGCTTTTAAAAATAATCAAATCAAGCTATTTTTATGTTTTTAACATGTTTATCGAAACATTACTTTTTAAAAAATACCCAAACTTAACAATACCAATTCACAATCAAATAAAAAATTTACCAACATGGTAAGTATATTTTTTGTGATTTAAAAAAAACAAAACCTGTAAACAATCAAATATTATTTATTATTATCCAATTACCTATTTCTTTTAATAAAAATAATTATATAATTATTTATGTTTTTTTTCTTATTTAAACATTTGCTTCAATTATAATATTGTTTCAGCCTATGAAACAGTGATGTTTATAAAATAAAACTCATATTGATCAAATGTGACGTTTTTACAAATCACCCAAGATTATATTGTTTATTATGATACACATACTATACGTTATGGTATAAATAAAATATGAAAGGTATAAAAATACAAACGACATTAATAAAAATGGAAATGACTAAAAACACAAATTGTCACAAAAATTATTTAATTCCTCATTACAAAATTTTTATTTTAATTTCAAACATGTTTATCAATATTTTTATTTCAATTAATGAGTGAAAAATTAAGTTTTATTTTAAGAAAAAAATATTAAATTTGAATTTGGAAACCAATTATTATTATTCTTCACCAATATTTTGACCAATTTTATATATTTATTAATATCATCTAGTTTATATTTGGATTGTTAAATACAAAGATATAATATTTTTTAGTATAATAACTAAATAAATTAAAAATATTCAAAATAACTTTTTTCTTAACATTTGAAATAACACCCTTATTTTTGTTTTGGCCTGTTTTTATAGGGATATTACAGATCCCAGAAAAACCGACCGGCGAAGAAAAACTGTCCGGCAAACTATAAAAATGGTTTCTGAAAACTATTTAATAGTTTTTTCAATAAAAATTTTGAAAAAAAAGACAAAAAACAAAAAAAATACAATATACTATAAATTATTCTATGCCGGTCGGTTTTTCTGTGCCGGTATGTTTTTCTGGGATCTGTAATTCAATTTTTGATGATTATTATTTTTGGCTTGTGTACTATTTATGCACATATCATAAACTTTAAAAAAACGGAAATTTATTTAATAAAATAAAAATTTCCCAATTTTTAGACCACTTAAATTATGTTTAATGTTATTTAAAGTGTTAACAAAGTAATAATAACATTTATTTCTTGTAATTTTCTTTTTAATTAATTTACTAAATTGATGTTGGAAAAAAAATATAAAAATATATCATATGAATAAAACAAAAAACTATCAAACTTTAATTAAAAGAGCATATAACAATTTTTAAATCATACTAGACAAAAAAGAAAAAAAATCCAAATAATGTTTTTACATAAATAAAAAAACAAATTAAAAAATAAATAAAAATTTTCGATAAAAATGATTTATTATTCATTTAATAAATAAAAAACCATTTAAAAATATAATAAACAAACAACTACTAATTATTATTGGTTTCTTTCCACACAAAAAAACGAAGATTACAATCTCAGAGAGAAACATCTACAAATAAAAACTTAATTTCAGATGTCTTCTCTTCCTACCGACAACATCGACGAACTTCAACCCAAACGAGACGATACAAAATACTCCAAACCCACACTAGAACTAGACGATTATTCCAAATATAACACAGATGAACCAGATCACACAACACAGAAAACGTACATTCTATTTGGTGCTGGATTCTTTTTCCCGCCAATCTTTATTTATATTTTTATTAAAAAATTACTTACCAAAGACCCGTTTGAAATTGTGTGGGGGTGGATCTCACTCGCGGCTTTTTGGTTTGAATTATCTTTAATTCCTCTCCTTCTTTTCGTCTCACATCTTGATGGTTTCAGATAATTGTCATTTTTTTACATTTTTGCTTTTGTGTGGAGATGTTTTTCCTTAAGATTTTTTTGAGCGAGAAGATTATAGTTTTTGGAACAAAAGCAAACAAAAAGAAATGTGAGATGAATGTGGTGGAATGAAAGAACAGAATAGCGATAAAAATTGTAATAAAGACAAAAGCAGAAAACAGACATCAAATTTCTAATACGTGAGGAAGTAATGTGCTTTAAAACACCATGTTTGAAATTCTAAAGTTTCCATCATACACCGCTCAATGTCCTTCTCTGAGGGACTGCTAGGCAGTTGCTGAATGTTAGGCGGGTTCCCTATTTTAAGAAAAAGGCTCTTCAACTTATCATCGTCAAGTCCTTCTAAAGGCGACTTTATCCCTTCAAAAGAACTGTCAAATATCGGGTTTTCATTCTTCTGATTCCGTTTCACTATCTCGTCAGTGCGGAAAACCTGCTTTAGTGCGTGATTTGTCCCGCCATCTATAAACATTTTGTAGTAATCGTCCGCACGGTATATGATGGACACCGGTATTTTTTCAGACATGGAACTGATGAACATTGTCAACTCGATGTCGTCGATGTATTTCAATATGTTCTCGTGTTGCACCATCACAATTGCGGCGGCAATAAAGAAATGAAAATTGTGTGTCGGGTATGCAACAATCGCCTTGGTGTTATTTATAATTGTATATTAAAAACAACAAACATCCCACACTCTGAGTATCTCTTCTCTGTTAAAGTCTCTCTTGAACAGAACCACCATCCACGGCACGACAAACCTGAATTTAATCGTCGTCGATTTCGAAATCAACTCGTGCAGTTTCGGATCGAAGAAGTGGAGAATTTCAGAAAACGAATCAACACTATTTTTACCATCTTTTTCCCACATCGGCGCGACTAAAAACATGATGTTGACGAACAAAGAGAACATTCTTGGTTCATCGGTTGTAACTTGTGCAATGACTATGAGGATGTCACTCATCCCCTGTGAATAACCCATATCAACATGAGATGCGCAGTATGCTCTTAAAACTCGAAAAATGGCTGCAAAAAGTGGCTCCCCTTTTTTGAGATAAACGCCACCAATTTCTGTTCGCGGAAGATCCTTTTCGATTTGTTCGCAGCACCTTTTCCAGTCCTCTGACCGCATTGAATCAAAATGGGACGCGATGAGTAGTGATGGTATGTAAAGTTCTTTGTAGTTGTTCACAAAACAGCGCTCCCAAGCTAACAACCTCACCGACTCTGTTGCTCCACACATTAGCAAATTCTTTCTTACCGACATGATAGGTGTTGTTGGTGTTATCAGAGACTCGTCAGCCTGAAACGAATCAATGTCAGAAAGAATAGACCAGTCTGCTCCTTCCACTTTTGTGATATTTTTTGGTGAATTTAGAGGTGAAAGTGATGGCTTTGGTGATGTACTCGGCGACACAGGCTGTGTACCCAGGAAAACGGTTTTTCGTCTTTCCAAGGTGAATAATTTTGGGAAGAACGTTTTTTCTGAACGATCACTTTTCTCGGCTTTTTCATTTTTGTTGTCACGGTCTGTCTTTGGTAAGTTTTCGACTTGAATTGGTTGAATGGAGTCGACTGACTTTGTTTTTGTGTAGGGTACTGTTGCCTCCGACTTATGAAGTCCATTAATTTTCAACCCTTCGACAAAGTGGTTTCGCATGGGAATTGAATTAAAAGTGAGATTGACAGGGTTGTTGCGTTCAGAATACCAAAAGTCAAATTTAGCATCATTATTTTGTTCGTGCGACAAGTTGTTGACAAAAATGCTTGTGAACAAAAAATAGAACGCGTTTTTTGTGTTGGTAGTGTTGTCTGGGACAAATTTGAGTTTCGCAATTCCGTCGTTTGATATAATACTGAGCGACCCAATATAGCATTCATCCTCTTTGTGGAGGGTCACATTGTAGAATGAGGAGAATACTGTTTCAACTCTCCCACGAGACGAACTTGTGCTTAATGATCTATTCCTCCACATTTCAATTTTTAGATTGTTAATCGAACACTCAAAAATTTGAATTTTGGTGTTTATGCCGTTTTGTTTCCTTTTGTTTCGAACATTGAACTAAAGTCGTATAATTTGGTTGACGATAATTAAAGTTGATGAATTTATTTGTATAGAAAAGAAGTTTAGAAACTTGTTTTTGAAAAATTAATTAATTTTTCATAAAATATCATATAAATTGATAAATTATACATATATTATTATCAAATCAAAATAATTATAATTTACAGTTGTAGTTTATTTTGTAATTTATTTTGATATGTATTATTTAATATTATAATTATATTACCATACATATAGTTAAAAATAGAATAAATGTTATTACAAATTCAAATTCAAATAAAAAAAAATAGTCTTAAAAGAGTCAAAACATAAGAATAATAAGAAATAAATAAATAATAAACTTTACTATAATGTAGTGTCACATATAGAAAAATTGTTGATTTTTTCCAACTTGTGAAAAAGTGTGAGTAAAGTTGTTTTGTCAAAAGACGGAATAATTATATTTGTAACAGTATTCCCACTGAATACATCTAATTTTTTGTAATCAAATTCTCCTGTGACAATTTGAGTTATTGCAATTTCATCTCTATTTGGTATTTCAAAGTTTGAAAGGTCAAATGAAAATTTGTGAATTGATTTAGAAATATAAAGCTGTTTAAACTCACACTTCACAAGCTCAATACATTTAATGTTAATACCTCGTAAATCCAAAAACTGTTGTTGAACATTTTCAATAATTAATTGTTCTGTATGGTTGAATTTCACAACCATATTATTCATCTTTAAAACATTCAAATTGTTCAAACCACACAAAGAAATGTTTGTTTTGAAGTGTTTTTCAAATGAGAGTTCGAGTTTGGTCAGGTTGATACATTTCTTGATTTGATTCAACAACGCGTCATTCTCCAAATGCACTGAAAGATCAATCAATGTATTTGGTAACACAAACGACTTCAATTCATCACACTTTAAATATGTAAGATTTGTTAACAACTCAAAGTTAAAAAGGTCACACGTGTCAATAACCTTCACATCACTTTTTAAAATGATTTTCTTCAAAGTAATCATTTTATTAATACCAGACAAAACTCTTCCTCTGCACTCCAATTCACAAAGTTCAAAATTACCGACACAGTGTAATTCTGGTTCATGTGAAATGGTAGTTAAAAATTGTACCGTAGTTGGCAACACGTCAATAGAATTTGTTGTCATTACTTTTAGTAAATTAGTCATTTTACCACTTTCTTTGAATACCTCAAAGTTTATCACTTTTTGTTTGTTGTTGATTTGTAAAACGTTGAGGTGTGGCACCTTTGAAATATCAAATAGTTTGTTTGTTGTATTCATTTGATTTGAAAAGAAAAGTCTATAAGGGAGATATTGTTTGTTGAGATATTCCAAATCGAATGGTAACGATGTATTGATTATTAAACCATTTTTAGATAAACAAATTTCCTTTGATAATTTTTCTGTTATTTGAGTGTCATACACAAAAGTCGCCTTTTTCTTTATTTCGAGTGGTATTTCAAAAGTCGTTGCAGTTTTAATCACAAAAATGAGAGTTTTTATTCTTTTTAGTATTGTTATAAAATGGTGTGCAATTTTTACATTCATTTCAAAGAAAGCACCTGGCTCTGAAAGTCTTAAAATCACTTTATTGTATACTCCACTTTCATCAAAAAAACACGAAAAGTCGAAGTCACAATTTAAAATATCCAAGTCAACAGTGCTTAAATTTGGTAAACTTTTCATTACACTTTTGTACTTGAATTGATCTGTGTGTTCATCAAACTCAATGGATGAGCCTTTGATTTTGATTATTTTGTTTAATACATTTGAACTCAATTTAGATACCATAAATGGCATATCTACTAAGAAACACTCAGACAGTGAAATTCGTGTGTCATTTCTTGATAAGAACAATTGATCAAGAAATTCAGACGAATTGATTAACGTGCTCATCTCGAGTTCAAAAGTCGTTGCCTTTGGACATAAGTCTATAATGACTGGGTCAAATAACATTTCTGTTATTTGGCTAAAATTGGACATATCTTTTAAGTCGTCTTTCTCATGTTTTTTGCGCTTGGGGACAAGACGGAGAACTTGAAACGATTCAAAACATGACTTACTCACTTTTATAAACTTAATACATGTCTCAAGAAAAGGGAGGTATAATCCAACATTTGCTAAATAAACTTTTTCAAGTCTCATTTGATTATATTTAGTTTTTTTTTAATAATTAAAACAATAAAAAATACTTACTTGGTATAGTTCATTTAAAACAATATTTTCACAAAATATTGTTTTCTTTTGAATCTAATATCAAACTATATTTTTTTATTTTAAGAATATTAAAAAAATCAATTAAAGTTAATTATTTAAAAGAATACCAATTGTAAAACCTCAAAAAACCATTGAACATATTTCAAGTAGTCTAAAAACGGGAAATCTGGAGTTTATTAGATATTTAACCAGTTTTTTAAAAGTTTATTATTAACATTCAATTACATAAGTCAAAACGGGAAAACCATCAAAAAAGGACAATATATCCCATATAAACAAATTTAATAATAAACTTGAATGTTAAAATCAGTGATAATAACTTGAAAGTGAAATAACAAAATATAATGACAAAAAAAGCCATTGAAATAAAAAGAAAATCGCACAAAACCACCAAAATATTTTTATATGTTTTTGCCAAATTATTAAATGTCGCAATGGCATTTTATCAGTTTTTTACACACTTTTTTTGCGATTTCCTTATTGTAATAAATTATGGTTTGTTTCTGTGTGTCTGAACTATACCCTATCCATAAAAAAAGTTGATGACGAATTTGCTTTATTCAAACAGTATCTTACTATTTCCCAAAAATTGCAATTTGATTTCAAAAGTCATATTAAATATTGTTATTTAATTATAAATTAAATTATATAACAATTGTATTTTTTTGGTTGGGAGAGATAAAGCATTCGAACTTTTTTTTTCCAATCATTAAATCATCTTATAGTGAACCAAAACCGCTTTCTCATGTAATATTTTATTCAAGAATATGCATTTTTAGTTTATTTTTTTTTGCAAGTTTCTGCGAAATCACCACGAAACAAAAGTTTTTTGCGGTTTTATTGCCCCGCAATCCCGCAAAACAGCCATATTTATTCAAATTATTAAATGACAATTCTATTATTATTCTTATTAATAGATAATAAACAATTAATAGGTTCATTTCCCGTTTTTTGATGACAATATAGATTGTAAACTTTTGGTTTAGGTCTTTTTTAAATTTGAAGTTGACATTCGCTATTAATAACTTATAATTAAATAATAATGAAACTGTTATTAAAATAATCCATATTTTTTTCCGTTAATTATTGTTTTGAGTAATAAATTTAATAAGAACAATTGTTTGTATAAAAAAACCGGAAGTATATTATAGTAAAATTCTAATACCATTATAATTAGAAAAAACCCCGATGTAAGAAACCCGAGTCATTGTACTATTTTAGGCGGAATTCTTTTTTGTATATCATTTCGCATTTATTCAACACAATTCGGGGCGAATAAAGCCCCGAAATAATCCAACAAATTAACTTGTTATTATCCTAACGATTTTATCGCCCAAAGCCATAATTATCGTTTTTGAAAAGTGAAAGTTACTTTCGAGTGGGGAATCATCTAGAAAATGTAAATAATGCAATATCATATTGACGTTCAGAAAGTACAGCGTATATCAGACACATCCGTCGAGATCTTATTGTTAGTCTCTTCTCAATACTCCCACCGGACTCAGTTACACATGTTTTTATCGCCCAACTCATCGCTTCTGAGTTTTTTTGATGTGCTTCAGTCCCAGTTGATCAAAAACAATTTGATCGCAACTAACAATGTTATTCAATACAAACAGTTTGGACCACCACTCCAAACCCCACTCTTCACTTTATTAGAGCAATTCACATCTATTGATATCATGTCCGAAGATAAGTACCTCCTTTCCGAAAAAAAGGAAGTCAAGCATCAAGAAAAGGAAACCCTACAAAAGGATTATAATGTCTCGTGCCACAGATGCAAAACGCGAAGGTCCGAGTGCTACAAATGCACAAAAAACTCAAGACACAAATTCTGCGAGAATTGTATCCTGAAGTATATGTCTCTCGAAACTTTCGCTCAAGACGGCTGCCCCGTGTGTAGAAACCAATGTCAATGCGCCTCATGTAAAAGAAGAGAGCTAAAGAAACTTGGTATCGAAGCAGCAACACCAAAGCGGTAATTATATTTTAGTGATTTGTTTGTACTTTTCGACGTTGAATGGGGAATAGCGGTAATTCGGCGAAAGACTGTTTCGTCTGACTGTCACTTTTTTACACTGTGTAATTTAGGTGCGCTTGTTGTTCGTGGTTTCAAATAACATTTTGGGTCGTAGTGGTGAAAATGTTATTGGGTTGTTGATACTAGAAAGAATGCTTATGTTTTTATATACTGTCGTTTTTCTAATATAAATATAGATTAATTTATTATTAAATATAATTTAGTATTGATTGTCGAGGTATAGGTGACAGAAATGATTGTATAGTAAAAATAGTACTTCCTTATTCATTATAAAAATATAGTAAAAAGATTTGTGTTGACAGAATAAATTTGTTTGGCGAAAAATTGAGAACAAAAAGATCTCTTGGGCAAAAAAAGAGAATAATTATTAATAATAATGGTATTAAAAATGGAAGAATAGAGCAAAAACACTCTATTCTTCCCGTTTCAATGGACCTTTTTCTCCGAGAATGTCACAAATTGATTTCAAGAATGGTAAGGCAAAACAAAATGGTGTTTTATTTTTGATAATAAAAAATATTATAAAGAATAATACAGTATTCTTGTAAAAGCAAAGAAAGCATTTAAAATGTTGTTCACATTTTTTGCACAACCAAAAATACTATGGGTAGAATAAGTTCTTATGTCCACACGTTAGTCCACTTATCACAAAAAAATCATCTCATTGCGAAGTTCAATACAAAATGCAATCTAAAAGAGACGGAAGAGTGATATAAAAAAATCTCAACGGTCTCTGTTGGAATGAAATATCCATAAAAACTGTCAAGAACACAAAAAGAGTATATGAAAGTTGTTTGTGATCAGTACGTATCTCTCTCTATCCCCAAATATCTCTACAGAGATAATATCACTTACACCGGGCGATACGAGAAAAACGCTTCACAAGTCATCTTCGACTGGCCTAACTTCTCGATGGAACTTGTCGCTCCACAAAAAGAAGTCAATTTATATTTCAGGTGCGAAGGTCTGAATCTCCTCACATTCACCTCTGAAGCCCAAGTCACTGTCGAACAGAAACGACAATTCGAAGTGCCTCCAGAGATCTCGGCATACACAATTGCACTTACTCCTTCATACGCAAAGATCTCTATCGTCAACACTACAAATCGGCAAATGACTCTAAAAATTACCAAAATAACAGACTCAAACGACGGCGCTCTTTGTTTCTATGGTGCTGACTGCCAACTTGAGAAAAGTGCCCAATATAACACAACAAAAAAGATTAAGATGCTTGCCGTTGGAGACGAATTGGTCTGTGGAACTGGAGCACGTCCGTTTAAAGCTTGTGCTTGCAGAAAACTGCAAAACGACTCTTCAGCATCATTTGTCTCGTTGTTGGCAAACACTTTTAATATCGAAACACAGACAGTCGCTTTGAAGAAAGTCGGAATTGTTCGAAACAAGAATGAAATTGAGTTTCCAAATGACGAGCAAAACATCTCGACGCTTTTGAAGCAAAATGCTGGAGGAAATAAAGAACAAAATTTCAAATTCGACTCATTTGTTGCTGACATCGTATTACTCGCTGTTGGGTCTAACGACTTCTGGGACGTCGGAGTTCTTAGCTCGAAAACTAAAAATGTCCCAGAACCCAGTTTTAAAATTGTCTCTGACAACGCTCAAGTCCCCAGCGTTGAGAATTCGCCACCATGTGATGAAAAAGAAGTTGTTAAAAGTCCAGAGACTGCAGAAGATGAAGGTGCAAGTAAAATCACACCTGAAACTCCAAAAGAGGAAAGGGCTGTTACATTGAATGAAGATACAACAACTAAAGCAACGACAAATCAGTCGAAGAAAATGGAGCTGCCACAAGAAAGTGTGAAACCTAACTTCCCTAGAGGAGTTCCAACCAAAGTTAACGTCGAAACAATTTCAGAAACGAAATGTTGTAGCATTGTCGACGATTTTATTGTCGACGACGAAAGTGAATTGGACGAAGTCTTCACACAGAAGTGCGAAGACCTTTTGAATGAAATTATATCATTGTATAAAGGAGCCAAAATAGGGGTTGTCATCGGACCAGTGATGGCGCGCGAGGGTGAGAATGGGTGGAAAACGGCGATTGAGAGTGTGAATCGAACGCACAAGGATCAGGTCGTAGCACTTGATTGTCAGTTGTGTTACGACGAGAAAGACAAAGAGTGTTGGGGGTACAGTAGAAATCCGTCTGCGATAGGGTATAAGGCAATGTATCAAAAATTGCTTCCTCAGTTTGAGAAATTGGTCAACTAATTCTTATTAGCTTTTTATGTTTTATGGTTTTTATTTATAATAATAAAATTGTTATTATAAATAATATTTTTATAAAAATTAATACTAATAATTTTTCTAATGCTCTTTCATTAATTATTCAATGCTTCGTCCATCTCGAAAAACTCTTTTATATGTAAACTCAGTTGAACTTTTCAACACACCAGATCTTTTTTCTGTATTGTATAAGAAGACAAGTCATGATAAAGTTTATGATACTTTTTGATGTTCGTGTTTTATTAAGTTTATAACTTTTTATCCTTTTCGGCGTAATTGGAAAGTCTAAAGACCAATGTATTATTTCAGAACTAATCAAAAAGTTTTTGTTTTTGATAGGGAAAGTGGAAAAAGCCAAACAAAGTTAATAAATAACTAAATTAACAAAGCCATCCGAACTATTATAATTAAACTATAAATTTTAATATCAATGTAATACAAGTAATTTCATACAAACACACCTTTTCTTGCACAACAGCAACACCAAAACACGTGATTTAATAGAGGAAACCCTAAAAGTGTTTTAAACAACTGATCGATGAAACAAAGTCTTAAACAGAAATAATATAAAGAAGGTAAAAGAAGCTAAAGAATCAATAAAGGGAATAAATCACAACAAATTAAAGGAAGACACATCCACCACTCTTCTTCTTTTTATTCGATGAATCGTCGTCGTCGTCTTTACCATTTCGGAATTTATACTCGACGTTGTCTTCCTCCCCAATGACCTCCTGAAAATTTGCAAGTGGCGCTGTATCGTCTAACCACGTTTTTGCGTTTGGAAGGTACAATCCAATACCTTCGTCTGGTGGCATATGCAACGCCTCTGCGATAAACTCGATCGACCCCTTTACAGAAAGTTCGCCGTCAACACGAAGCGTTTTGTAGATGACAGGATATGTCTTGGGAAACCTAAGAAATGAGAAATGACATTAACAGAGAAGAAAAAGGGACGATAAATAGGCAAACCTTATTCGCATTGTCACCACTTTAGTCATTCAAAGAACTCCGACTGATTTTGTAGTTGGTTTTTTCCATTTTTCGACGAACAGGCTTTTAAGTAAAAAATAGTAGAAAAGTACTAATACGTAGAATCTATTTTTAACTGTTCTATTTATACGACTTTTAGAGTTTCAGTTCGCCCGCTTTTTGCGTTGAATCAATGCGAAAAACAATTTTCAAACATCCCATTTTTATAGTTTGCTGTTTTGTTTTGGTTGATTTGCCCGATTATTAAGATTAATAATAGTGTATGTCAATTATTTTTTATTTATTTCAAAGCTTTGTTGTTTATACATTTGATTGGATAGTGATGAGAGAAAAACTAATATTGACAAAAAGTCAAAGTTTGTAACTATTTTTGTTTTGCCGTTTTATTTTAACAAATAACTAAAACATTGGAACGATTGAATCTATTTTATATTAATAATAAATTATTTAATGAAAGAAAAATGTAAATAATAAATTTATTAATTAAATTATTATAAATTGAATATCGATTCAATTTAATATTTTATAAATTATAATATAATTAATATCGATACTTATTAACTTTGAATAAATACAATTTATTTAATATTATATGTATATTTAACTATTGATACAATATAGTTAATTGAATAAGTAAACTAACAATTAATGATTTATTCAATATTAAACATTTTTTTCTAAAATTAGGAAATGAGAAACAGCAAACTGATTTTGTTATTTTGATCTATATTTATTCTAAAACGAAATA